>NC_063188.1:52326367-52626367 GCF_023159225.1 Perognathus longimembris pacificus | reverse complement strand
CAAGTCAAAGAGATATCACGAAGTAGTTATAGGGGCTGGGAACATGGCCTAGTGGTAGAGTGCTTGCCTCATATACACAAAGCCCTGGGTCGATTCCTCAGCACCACATATGTAGAAAAAGCTGGAAGTGGCACTGTAGCTCAAGTGGTAGAGTGCTAGCCTTGAGCAAAAAGAGGCCAGGGACAGTGCTCAGGCCCTGAGTTCAAGCTCTAGAACTGGCCAAAAAGAAAAAAAAGTAGTCATAAGTTTTTCAAAGAAGCATGAAAATAAAACTCACAATTCTAAAAAACGTGCAGTAGAAACAGTTTCCCAAGTGACACAGATAGTAAAATGAGAAGGGCAGGTACTGAAATTACACATTCTTTACCCACACAAAAGACTAACAAATATGTGGTTATCCTCTTGAGATGGGCTTTTAGGTAGATAGAAACAGAAGTCAGGATTCACTGCCCTAATGTGAATATCAACTTAATTGTTATAATGAACATCATTTTTCTTTGCAATCACAAAATCCAGTGTACATGGAAATACATCTCATTTTTGTCTACTCTGTCTTTTTTGTCCATCTGTCTGTCCATGGATTTTTAATAAAAAAGATTAATTCCAATGTTCTTTTCTGGTCATTTCTCTTCACATGTCCCTTAGTGTTAATGTACAGACTGAGCAGTATTGAACTTGCCTAGCTTTGTTTTTCTTCAGAAACCTTGCTTGGATCCAGGAAAATGAGTAATCACTGAGATGCCTACCCCATAGTCACAGAACACTGTGGTGAACAGGTAGCAATTTTGCCTTCTTATTATTAGTGATGCCATTCTGTGCTAAGGTTCCTTCTCAAAACATGGGTATCACGAAGATGGTCACTCTATACTACAGATTCCACGTATCGTGCCGAGAAATGAGATTCTAGTTGCTCATTTCTTCATCACCCTCAAACATCATGAGTGACTCTTCTACCTAGTTCCTAGGTTGGAGATTTCAGCAAATTCTTCCATTAAGAGTTCTAACACATTTTCTTTTGAGCCTTGAACCATCTCTGAAGTGATGCCCTGTACACGTCGCTACAAAACACTACTACATATTTGCAAACTCTCTTTTCAACATCCTTTATCATATAACTATTTTTAAATTAATTTTAAATTGCAAAAATTTGTGGGGTACAGTGTGACCGTTTGTTGTATGTATAGTGTGTGTAAAGACTGAATCGAGGTGGTTTTATGTTTTATCTCTTTAAACATTTTATTTCAAATTTTTTGGCTAATGTATAATTGTAACTGCACTATTTCAGGTCAACATATGTATATGATATATATAGTTGCTGATCAAATTAGTGATAATGTGATAATGTTTTCATTTTCTTAAGCTTCCCCCTCCCCCCCATTTTTTAATTATTTTTAATGTTTGGAGCCTTCTTTCTCCTTCATTTCTTTAGAGGAAGTAGTGGCATTCTTCCCTTTGTCCACTAGGGGTCAGGCCAGCCTGACATTTCTATGAGGATATGGGTTCAGTCATGTTTGCATTTTCATATATAATGTAGCCAGCGCTACATTCAGTATTTTATATTGTACAAGTTTGGGGGACCAGAGGCAAAGACTTAAATTAAAATATGCATAGATAGGGCTGGGGATATAGCCTAGTGGCAAGAGTGCCTGCCTCGGATACACGAGGCCCTAGGTTCGATTCCCCAGCACCACATATACAGAAAACGGCCAGAAGCGGCGCTGTGGCTCAAGTGGCAGAGTGCTAGCCTTGAGCGGGAAGAAGCCAGGGACAGTGCTCAGGCCCTGAGTCCAAGGCCCAGGACTGGCCAAAAAAAAAAAAAAAAAAAAATATATATATATATATATATATATATATATAGATAGATAGATAGATAGATAGATAGATAGATAGATAGATAGATAGATAAAGCGTCCTTATTTTCAAAATTTTAAACCATTTCTCCAGTCCTGAAGCTCCTCAGTCTAAAAATATACGTCTTACTTGTATCTTAATTCGTTTTGTAAGGGCCCAAAGTGGTTACAAAACTGTAGGACCTTTGTCACTTTCTTTCAATGTCAACTTCATATACTCATGTTACATCCTGAAATATTAAGTTTATATAATGAAAATACTTGCCATAGTTCATAAATCAATACCATATTCTGTCTTATTGTGCAGTTAACTTTACTGACACTTTTAACATCTCTTCCTCTTTCCTTTTATTTCTGAAAGGATGTTTTCCTAATCTAAAATTACATGTTACTTTTAAGCTTTAAAGTCTGTATGCTGATTGGGAAATTCACCCTTTCCTACTAAAAACAGCACTGCATAATAAGTAAAATGCTAATATCCACAAAAGAATACAAACCTCATGGATTCTCATTCAAATGTAATCTCTTTAAAATGTATATTACAAAAATCTATTCTAAATAAACTTAATAGAGTTTGCTTTGTTCTGAGCAATATTGGCTCATGCCTGTCATACTAGATGTGCTGGAAAGCACAAGACCCTGAGTTCAAGCCCCAATGTTGGTACAGTACAAAAGGAGAGAGGGGAGGTAGTATGGAAGAGAGGAAGAAGAGAGACAGAGAGACATCAAGAGAGGTGAGGCAGAGTCAGAGAAACAGAGATGGGGCAGGGAGGGAGAAGCATTTGTAAGTCAAAACCTTCCGTGGGGACCAAGGAATTACTAAGCAGGACCCCTCAGGATGTTCTAAATGGCAAGCCTAGAGCAAGTAAGCATTAGTTCATGGAGTCGTGCTGTGATGGACTGGTGAATGCTGTGACATAGCTGTATATTCCACGAGGGAACTATGACAGTAGTGGGATAAATCAAGTAAGGCGCATCACATTGTTTCATGGAGAAGTAATTAACAGGAGGTAGCTGTCGTACATGGATCCACCAAGCAGCTGGGGAACCTGGAAATTCTAATATCAAAGTTTTTGGCTTTACCCTTTCAGAGTTTCAAAGGATCCGTGGAAGGAGCTGTAGAAAATGGGGAGTGGGAAATTATTGTTCACTGGGTACAGAATTTTTGCTTAAGGTAATGAAGAGATTCTGGAATTGCATACAGGAGATGGAAACTGTCAATAGTGACTAAGCCCTGCTTCTGCTAGAGGAACATCTAACTTCTATTCAAAGTGCATACCAAAACATGAGTGCCTGGGTATGCAGTCTAAGGCATTTGGGGCAACTCGGTCATCTTCAGTACCTGGGTGTTACCATATCTGTTGGTCAGGCCCTCAGAATACTCCTGATGTTTGTCCTTAAACATCTCCATTGGGCAGAGTAATGGTGGGAGCTCCTCTAAGTCAAATCATTATGATAGCCCTGAGGTAACTTACATAAAATATATGGAAACATATATCATTCACATCAAAAGTGCCTGGACTGAGTGTCTCAGATATGTAATCCCAGCTTGTCAGGAGGCAGGGAACAGAAAATTCTTTGAAGCCAAAACAACATAAGAATTATTTTTAAAATCACCCATATATACAGACAAATCATTTTGTATGTCTAATAGGCACATGATATTGAACATGCTTAAATGGAGTGCTTTCTGATCACAAAAACAAAGCAAGTCATCTTCCTCCTCTGATTTTTGTTGTTGCTGCTGTGGGGTTTGAACTCAAGGCCTGGGCGATGTCCCTGAGCCTCTTTGTGCTCAAGGATAGGGCTCTACCACTTTAGACACAGGGCCACTTTCAGTTCTTGAGTTCTTAATTGGAGATATGAGTCTCATGGAGATTTTTCTTGGGGTTGGCTTTGAACCACAATCCTTAGCTCTCAGGCTCCTGAGTAGGTAGGATTACAGGCATAAGCCACCAACACCCAGCTCCTCCTGTGATTTCTATCTCAGGCAGTCTATTCATTGTTCAGGCATAGGGTCAAATCACATACATTCAATAAGCAGCCCACAAATTCAAGTGACAGTCATGGAACCATAATAGAATGCTAAGACTGGAGTCAAGAGCCAAGATAGACAGAATCAGATATAATTGAAAATTAAAGTGAACGAAGAAGTATAAAGCAATTTTCTTGCTAATAAAGTACATGGTGTGTGAGTTAATGATCGGGAAATGTGAGCAAAATTACTTCTGACCCCTATCAGTGTGCTTAGAGATAGACTTCAAGCTACCATTCTTGTAATCTTTTCATTCTTTTGTTAGCTACTTTTCTTAAGTCCAATCTCACATAAGATCCAAGGTTTCATGATGATTTGAAATTCTCATACACTTCTCTTCACCTGAATATAATTCCAAAATCACGGTTGGTAGACATTTGATGCTCTTTCATGAAAAAAAAATCCAAGCAGCAGAGAGGGGAAAATTTCCAAAGAGTAAGCTGAGCTATGGACAAGAAGAATTGACTGGTCAACTACCCTTATTCTGGGGGTGAATATTCCTGCTAAATAAGCACAATTCCTTCTGGAGCTATGAGACCTTCTAGATCTACTGCCAGTTCTCTTTAAAATGCCCATCATACTGTTAGAAAAGCAAAAGGCCAATGAAAGCTCTGTGACAATTACACTGTCAGTCAAAGATAATGTTCTACCAATATCTCATCCTATTACATTACTCCACAGGTCTTTGGGCTTCACTAAGTGAAGTCTTCTCAGATGCAATTTCACAGTAGGTGGATGGCTAGCTTCATATTCTGACATCCTTTGTTTAAATATTTAGCCTTTACAATGAACTGATCCCACAAGCATGTCCCTCTATAATATTGTATTGCATTATTTTAAAGGGGGGGAGGCTGGAATAGATATTAGATTCTCAGTGTGTTTTTGGAAAACTCTTTGATAAACTGACTTCTAGAAATTATTTACTCTAAGGAAATACACGAAAAAGCTGTGTGTGTGTCTGTCTGTGTGTGTGTGTTGTGTATAAAAACTCAAATTAGCAAATGGAGAAAGCCCAGAAGAATGTCCATGTAAGGCCAGTAGGTGGCAGCATAATCTTAAGAAAATGGCATTGACTCCAGAGATTGAGGCCAAGGTCAATATTATAAAAACAATTTTCAAAGAACAGAGTCTGGTCTTGCATGCAGAAAAAAACCTAAGAGATAAGTGGATGGAGCACAAGGATTGCAGTAAAATACCAGATACAATCATGGGAATTACACACAGAGGCAAGGAAATAAATTGCTTCAAAAAGGAAATCAAGTCTAACATGCATTTTGAAATTCTAGTATGAAAGTTCTTGGCATTACCCTTTCATCATTTCAAAGGATCCGTGGAAGGAACTGTAGAAAATGGGGAGTGGAAAATTCTTGTTCACCGGGTACAGAATTTCTGCTTAAGGTAATGAAGAGATTCTGGAATTGCATACTGGCGATGGTAGCAATAATACTCTGAACTTTATTACACTGAAGTTTACACTTAAGACACAGATCCTAGGCCAACAGTTTGTAGTCCATACTTCCAATCGTACATACTTGAAAGGGTGAGTTTGTTGGAATTTAAGTTCTAGGAAAGCCTGGGCAGTATAAATCAATCACAAGACACAAGACACCTTCTCAACAAAGATCTGGGCACATTGATGCACCTGTTATTCTAGCTACTGGGAATCAGAACAAAGGTGGATCACATGAGACCTTGTCTCCAAATAATGAGCAAAATTCAGGAATGGAGATGTGGTTGAGCAGTAAGAGTGACTGTCTAACAAGCACAGGACTGGAGCTGAAACCCCAGAACTGTAAGAAACAACAAAAAGAATGAATGACTGGATGAATGAATGAGTGCATGAGTGATAATGGAAAGTTTTAGCCAGGTGAGGTAGTTTCTACCATAATTTCAGCTACTCAACTGGCTGAGGCAGGAGTTTGAGACCAAGCTTGGTAACACATGGAAAGAACTTAAATAGTTTTGTTAAATAGCAACACCATTGTACAACTATTGAAAGATAATGGTTTTTTTTCAAAAAAAAAGAAAGAAAAAATAGGTGGGCATTCATGGCTCACACCTGTAATCCTAGCTACTCAGAAGGCTGAGATCTGAGGATCATGTTTTGAAGCCACCCCAGGCAAGAAGGTCCATGAAACTCTTTTTTTCTGTTATTTGTATTTTTTCTTCTTATTATTTAATTAATTTATTGTCAAAGTGATGTACAGAGGGCTACAGTTTCATATATAAGGCAGTGAGTACATTTCTTATCAAACTTGTTACCACCTCCCTCATTTGTCTTCCAACTTCCCTCTTCCCTAATTCCCTCCACCACCACCCGGAGTTGTACAGTTGGTTTACAGCATATTATCTTGTAAGTATTGCTGTTGCAGTTGTTTTCCTTTTATTCTTTGCCTCTCCATTTTGACGTTCCCCTTCCCTAGTTCCGATAAACGTATATACAATACCCAGGGTATCGGCATCAGTTACTGTGACATCAGGGGAAAACCCTGGGGAAGAAAGGCAAAAGAAAAAGGCAGAATTTCACATGGTACATTGAGCATAACAACAACAATGATAAACCACTCATTTCCATAACTTGGAGTTGATTTTCCTTTGCATCATCTTATGTGTTCATATGTACATAGCTATTGAGCTATTGTGATCCTCTGTTAGGACTGCCATAGACATATATTAATAATTACCAATGAGGGAAACCAGAGTCTATGTTTCTTTGAGTCTGGCTCACATCACTAAGTATGATTTTTTTCCAAGTCTTTCCATTTCCTTATGAATGGGGAAATGTCATTCTTTCTGATGGAAGTATAGAATTCCATTGTTGGATATGTACCACATTTTCTTGATCCATTCATCTACAAAGGGAATCTGGGTTGGTTCCATATTTTAGCAATGGTAAATTATGCTTTGATGAATATAGTTGTGGTGGTAGCTTTAGTGTGGTCTTGCTTGTAATCCCTTGCATAAATGCCCAGAAGTGGGGTTGTTGGATCATAGGGGAGCTGTATGTTTAGTTTTTGAGGAACCTCCACACTGCTTTCAAGAGTGATTGAACAAGATCTTCACTGGCCATACAACAGACAAGGGCCTCATATATAAAATATACTTAGAACTCAAGAAATTAAATCCCCCCAAAACAAATCCTCAAAGAAACAACTGCCCCTTTGATAAATGGGCTAAAGACTTAAAGAGAGACTTCTCTGAAGAGGAAATGAGAACAGCTAAGAGACACAGGAGGAAGTGCTCAACATCGCTGACCATAAAAGAAACGCAAATCAAAACAACATTGACATCCCACCTCACCCCAGTAAGAATGTCCATTATCAAGAAAACTACTACCAAAAGATGCTGCGGGGATGTTGTAAACTTGTCCATGAAGGAAGGAAGGAAGGAAGGAAGGAAGGAAGGAAGGAAGGAAGGAAGGAAGGAAGGAAGGAAGGAAGGAAGGAAGGAAGGAAGGAAAGAAAGAAAGAAAGAAAGAAAGAGGAAGGAAGGAAGGAAGGAAGGAAGGAAGGAAGGGAAGAAAGAAAGAGGAAGGAAGGAAGGAAAGAGAGAAAGAGAGAGAAAGAGGGAGGGAGGGAGGTAAGGGAGGGAGGAAGGGAGGGAGGGAGGTAAGGGAGGGAGGAAGGGAGGGAGGAAGGGAGGAAGGAAATGATGAATTTGTTATTGTGTATATTTTATATCATTTTTGAAGTAAAGACAAATACAACTCAAGTCTACTTTCAAATAATACTATGCAATATTGGTCCATGAGTAATGCAGGTTCCCTATCTTACTATGAATGAGATCTTCTCCAATCCTTCCCTCCCCTCCAAGGCACTAAGTTTGCTAACACTGATTTCAGTTACCATAAACTACAATCATCTGATAGACTGTTCCCATTGCTATTTAGAAGTTATCTATTAAAGCAATTAAGAATGAGGAAAAGGCCAGGACTGGGGCTCAAGCCTGTAATCCTATCTACTTTGGAGGCTGAGATCTTCAGGATCCTAATTTGAAGCCAGCCCTCAAGAAAAAGTCCATGAGACTCAATTTCAAATTAACCAGCAAAGAGCTCAACTAGAGCCATAACTCAAGTTGTAGGTAGAGCTTCAGACATGAGGAAACAAACCAAGTGAGTACAAAAGGCCGTGAGTTCAAGGTCATAATACTGGCAAGGAAAAGAAGTGTTCATTTCTGTTACGATGTTTTCTTGTTGAAATGGATATCTTGCTAGGATGCCCAGGGAAGCTTTTTACTCTTAAACACTGGAATCCTACCTCAGCATTCCTGTACCTGGGAATACAGATTGTGACTTTTCACAATGTTTTAATTTTTCGGATTTCCTATGTGTGTGTGTTTGTTTTTAGAACACTTTTGGGCTCACAGGAAAGTTGATTTGGAAGTACAGAGAATTCTCAGATGCTCTCCACTCTCAGTTCTATTCCACTCCACAGTAGCATATGTGTTATAATAGATGAACCACCAGTGACTGACACGTTTATTAACCCAAATCCACAGTTTACAGTTTACATTAGGGTTCATGTTAGGTGTTGTAGTTTCATACATTTTCATAAATGTATAAAGAAATGTCATTATTAATAGCATGAAAAAAATAGTTTCAATGCCTTAAAAATCTTGTGTTCTAAAGTTTTGTCCCTCTCTTCTGCCATATCTCCAATAACCACAGGTGATTAAACTGTCCCTCTATGTTTGCCTTTTCTGGAAGGTCAGAGTTGAAATCATAGAGCATGTAAACTTAGAATGTTGGCATATTCCATATAGTAATATGCATTTATTTTTCCTCTGTGTACTTTCAACCTTGATCATTCATTTCTCTTAATATTAAAAAATGTCTTTTTGTCTATTCACCAATAGTTTTAGTTTTTAACAAATTGAGTTTTAACAATTAGGAGTAAAATAGCTATTATTATTATTAAACCTAATATTTAGGTTTGAGATTAGACAAAAGTTTTCAAATCTTTAGGAAACTATCAAGGAGCCCAAATTTCGGATTGTTGTGTGGTCCTGTGTTTAGTTTTGTGGGAAACTGTCAACTATTTCCAAAGTGTGTATAGCATTTTGTCTTCCCACCAGAAGGTAATTCATATCCATGACAGTATTAGGTGTTGCCACTATTTTGGTGTTTGGCCATTCAAATAATTCCAATTTCTCAATTGTCTTACTTTGTTGAGTCTTCTCATGTGTGCATTTGCCATGTGGATATCTTCCTTAGTGACATTCATTCAGATCTTTTATCTTTTTTAAATGGGGTTGTTCTTTTTTTTTTTTTTTTACTATTGAGTTTCAAGATTTCTTTCAGGCTGGGTGTGGTGGTACAAACCTGTAATCTCAACTTTTCAGGAAGTAGAGATCAGGAGGATCACGGTTCAAAGATACTTCAGAAACAATTAGGAAGACCCCCCCCCCATCCCCTCAGCCTCCAACCTGGATATGGTGATTCACATCTGTGCTTTAGCTATGTAGGAAGCAGAGGCAGGACTATTACCTAAAAATGACTGAAGTAAAAATCCAACGGAGGGCATGTAGAGGTGTAGCACTTTGCTAGCAAGAATAAGGGTCCAAGTTCAAACTTCAGTAACATAAAAATGAATTCTTGAATATTGTGGATAATACTCATTTAATTTCTTCTCAGAATTTCTAACTCTCAGCTTACATTTCCTATATGAAAAGTTCTGCCACTTTTCCCACTTTTTGCATTAGCATATTAGTCATAGTTATTGGAAAGTCTCAGTCTGATAATTTCAATATCTCTTCTATGATAGTCTAGTTCAGATGCTTGATTGTCCTCCTCCTCCTCCTTCCCCTTCTCTTTCTTCCTCTCCTTATGTATGCTTTTGTAATGTTATTGGCTGAAAGTTAAACATTATTTAATTTAAAAACTGAGTACATAGATAATTCGTTTACGAAGTTTTAAAAATTAGCTGGATAATAATAGACAAGTGTTTATTGTTTTCTTTCCCAGGTTTGGGGGGGGGGTAAATTTTACTCTAATGAATGATAACAAATGAATGATTTGGGGATCCCCCCCCCCATGCCCAGAGATCTCTGCTTAAATTGTACCTGAGTCTCAAAGTTTCTGTATTTGTAATCTCTTGTTAGCCTATAAGGATCCCTACTGATGTAGTAATATGGTGTCAGGGAGTATTATAGATCTGATCTACAGTTCTATGATCAGGTCTCCATCTTTCAATAAGCCTGTGTCCAAAACAAGCATTCTTTGGTAATGTGGAGTTGGGTATTTTCCTTCCCCTTTGCTGGTTAAGCTCTGATAAAATAGCTTATTTTAGAGCAGGTTTTTTTGTTGTTGTTGTTAAAGAACAGAATGTTCTGGGCATATATGAAAATGATTACTTTTGTCCTTCTCCCTGACCACATCATGCTTTTTCTCTGATCTTCACCTTGAACACCAGGTCTGGATTATAATAACAAAACTCCCAAGTGTGACAGCACCCTATCATTGGTTCCCTAGGAGTTTGAATCTTTCAAGCCAATTAATGATCTATTTCCATTGATTTCTCAATTACTGGCAGCATTGGCTCACAGGGAACTGTGATTTTCTGCATGCAGTTTTTTTGGTGATAATTTGTCCTATGACCTAAAACCTCTCACAGATCAAAGAGAAGTTGTTGATTCACACTTTTGTCAGATATTTCTTCATTGAGTGGACATAAATGACAACTTCTAAGCTCTTTGCCTGCCCGTTCCTACCTATTTTTACAGTTTTACACTTTTATTTTCTACTTTAAACATAATCTGATTAGACTCTTTGGGAAAGAATTCAGGGCCGAAACATCCAGTATGTAATTACTGTGAATATTTCTGGGTGCTGTACAAACTCTTCATAGATGATTGTTTTAAGTATAAAATATATGTGCTAATAGTAAAACTGAAATTAGTAGAGAAAATACAATTGTGAAGTGAAAAGTCTCTCTCAGTATTCCCTTATTCCATTGGTAATCACTATGAGCATTTCATTATGTACTACTCAATAAATGGTGTGTGCATATTTGATTGTATTCTGTGAAAAGTGGATCATGCTGTATTTATTCTTCTACAATTTGTCTTTCCTTCATCATCTCAGATATACAATTTTATATTCCGCATTTGAAGTTTATGTCATAAATATTTCTACTTATATTTTAAATTTCAAGTTACTTTAATAGACAGCTATCATTAAACTCAGACTTCAGTACATGTAATACAAAATCTTGTTGAGTACTTGGTATTTTCATGTTTGTCCTATATTCAGTATTTAGCAAATATTTAGAGTGTTTACATATAGAGTCACTACATATCATTAAAAATGTAGTAGACACCAATACACACACGAGTGTGGATGCTGTAGAATTTTTCTTTTGTCTTCTAAATTCATCTTAAACAGTTGACAATTGTTTTCCTGTTTTACTCCCCTGTCATTTATTTTTTAGTGTGTATTCATTGGACCTAAGAGTATAACCAGGTTGTATATTAAATTGTAATCCCTAGGCTAGCCAACTCTACTGTTTTCTCTTCCTTCAACTCCCAAATCCTCCCATTGATCAAAAGCCTTTGGAAAGAATTCTTAGGCCACCTTCATACATAAACACAATGAATATTGATCTTATTTGTCATCTGTCTGTCTCTGTCCTCCTCCTCCTCCTCCCCCTTGTCCTCTCTAATACTCCAATTGCAAGACAGCATTTGTTCCCTTCCTCCCTGCCTCACAGGATTGTTTTTGGAAATTCAGTGACATCATACTTGCAAAGTGCATGGAAATGACTGTCCCACAAATGTTCTTCCTCTGATCCTTTCCCTATGTCAAGAACAATACAATAATTAAGACTAGAAAAATCGCAATTTTTTAGCTAACTTTCAGTAGGTCTTCTAAATCTCAAGCCTCAGTTTTTCTCATCTTACTTAAGAAGTGGCAGTGAAGGTTCCAGGGCAAATTGAATGAGGATAGAAAAGCATTTTGCCAAGCCATACTGCACAATGGAAATGCAAGGTGTTCTTATTTGTATGCTCAGCAGCATTTCCAGAGTCACAAGGAAACTAGCAGGTTACTGCCACACTGAAACTGCCTTCTTTCAGCCATTCCCTCTCCTAAATTTATTTCTTAATAGAGTGACTCAAACCTGCTGCTGTTGCTAATTAAAATGCTCTTATAGCTGAATGAACACATCAGCTGCCCTGTGCCTGTGGAGGGGGAGTGATTGAGGATGTGTGGGGGCGGCTTGAAGGTCAATCCTCTGTTTTAAATACTTCATTTCTTGGAACAGTTTGAATTTCAGGCCATTTTTATTTTCTCTGAGGCGCCATAAACTAATTAGACTGGTTGTCTTCTCTCCCTGTCTCTCTCTGTCTGTCTTTGTCTCTCTCTTAGAGAGAGATCTTGTTCTTATAAATGTATTCTTATTGCAAAAGCAATCTTACAGTATTAAGCAAACTAGAGAAAAGAAATAGAATCCACTGCCCCTGGTTCACTCACTGTCAATATAGTAACATTTCAGGTTATTTTGCCAAGAAATTTTCTCCTTTGTGAAAATTAAAACAAGAGTCAAAGGAAAACATAAGAGGCAATTCAGTAAAATAAATAAATAAATAAAAAAGATTCCCCTAAAATTAATACTAATCCAGAAATAATTTTGTGCCCTATCATTCTGCCACCTGCTCCCAGAACAAAGTCTTATGTCCTGAGACTTCCTTCCATAAATTCCTCTCAAAATGTTGTCTTAGGGGCTGGGAATCTGGCCTAGTGGTAAAGTGCTTGCCTCACATACACAAAGCCCTGAGTTTGATTCCTCAGCACCACATATATAAAAAGAAGCCAGAAGTGGCGCTGTGGCTCAAGTGGCAGAGTGCTAGCCTTGAGCAAAAAGAAGCCAGGAACAGTGCTCAGGCCCCGAGTTCAAGCCCCAGGACTGGCAAAACAAATGTGGCCTTAGGACCACTTACAACAAAATCACCTAAAACTAAGTTAAACGTCCAATGCTATAGACCCCACAGCCTCTAACTGTGTCTAACTCCCCATCTGATTGTTCATGTCAACACTGATGAATGTCCTCCAATAATTTCATAGAAATCTTTCTGGAACATTCACAAACATCATAAAAATTGAACAGCTCAAAAAGGAAGACAATAAAATCTCAAACTCCTATTGCCTTACAAACCCATATTATCTCTGCAGGCACACTGCAGGTTCTCCAATGCTCCTTTAAAAAATTTAATCTTATTGTCAAGGTGATGTACAGAGGGGTTACACTTACATACATGAGATAATAATTGCATTTCTTGTCAAACTTGTTACCCCTTCTCCCATTTTCCTCCCACTTTCCCTCCCCCTCAATCCCTTCTCCCAAGTTGTGCAATTCATTTACAACATATCTTCTTGTGAAAAATCACTGTTGCACTGGTTCATCCTTTGTCCTTTATCTCAACATTTTGATGTTCCCCTTCCATTCCCTATTTCAGATTAACATATATACAATGCCCAGGATATCAAGATCAAATACAGTGACAACAGGGGCTAAAGCATAGGAAAGAAAAATGAAAGAAAAAACAACTACACATAGTACATTAAAAACAACAGCAACAAAGAAAAAAACTCATTCTCATATATACACAATGGAATTTTATGCTTCAATCAAAAAGAATGACATTGCCCAATTCACAAGGAAATAGAAAGACTTGGAAAAATCATATTAAGTGAAGTGAGAAACATATTTTGTGGTTTCCCTCATTTGTAATAATTAGTACATGTCTAGGATAGTCCTAGCAGAGAGTCACAATAGCTTAATAGCTATGTACATATGATCATATAAGATGATATAAGGTCATATAAGATGATGCTAACTGAAATGAACTCCAGTGCTTTAAAAAATATGTTGGCTACCTTGTTGCTTTAATTGGAAATAAAAAGGGCTTTTGTGGCAAAAACAAATTGGCTATCCTAACAGGTAATATTTCATTATAGGCTTGATGGGCATTTTCCTAACAGTTACTGATGCAGAAGATATTTTTAAATATACTTTTGGCTGTGTTCTTTGGAGAAATAACTATTGAAATTTGTTAATATATGATCTACTCTGGGGAATGGCCCATGTTTACATAAGAAGAACATATAATGTTACTAAGTACAGTGTCCTGTAGATATTTTTTACTTGTAATTATAGCAGTCATCTCTTCTGTAGTCTATAGTTTTTCTTTTCTTAATTAATATCTTTAAGTAGTTACACAAATGAGTTGCCATTCAACAAAATAGTTTATGGATACAATGCATCATGATCAATATCACCAATTTCAACATTCTCCCCCATTCCTCCCACCTTCCCTCACTTTTCCCAATTTTGTAAGATATGCATTGAATTTTATGATTGCAATCTCCCCCTCTTCCTCATCAGTTTTCTTTCTTTTCCTCTGTAATAGCAAGTTTGAAATTAGTTGAAATTGTACATTTCAGATACATAAGACACTGGAGTTTCTTAAAACCTAGGTTTTAGAAAAATCTCACCTCAAAATCAGGCTCTCAGATGGGCACAGGTGATTCTTAGCTACTCAAGAACCTGAAATGTCAGGACTTCAGCTTAAAGCAAGCCTTGGCAGGACAGTCTTAAGACTCTTATCTCCAAATGCTAAAAAGCTGGAAGTGAAGCTGTGGCTTAAGGGTTAGAGCACTAGCCTTAAGCAAAAAAGCTCAGAGACAGTGCCCAAGCCCTGAGTTTAAGGCCCAAGACCAGCCCCCCGCCCTCACACAGCAGACTCTCCCACTTTATGAGCTTTACCTTTAAATAGTATAAACATAGATATTAATTTGATACATAGCTGTATAAGGAAAAGATAGAACAGCCCTGCCAAATGGGACAGACACGTATATGAACTCAGGCTCAGTTCTTCCTTATCCACACACACTCCACCTTTTTCTTCATGTCTCCAACAAATTATTCATGGGTTCTCTGTTTTCCTAACTCTTCCATGTGTTTTATATTTTGCCATAAGCCCACATGACAAGAGGTCATATGGAACAGTGGTTGGGTGCAATCCTCTTGATATCAGAGAATAGGGAGTTCAAATACAGTTTAGTCCTTCTTCAGCTGTATGAATCTCTCTGAAATTTCTTCTCAATGTCAGAAAACAATGAGCACAATACCAGTGTCTAATTTATAGGAATGCCATGAGGTTTAAAAGAAATAATGAGCATAAAATATTTGATTACTATCTAGCAAATGGAAATCAATTAATAAATGATCACCATTACTACTATCCATTTCAACTTAGAGATCTGTTTTTGCATTAAGATTTCTGCTTCACCAGGGCTCCTATTTATAATTTTAATGCAACATTTGTATATTCCTATCTTATACATTTTTAATTTATTAAATGAAATACAAAAGTATTTTTAAATGTTTTGAAAATCAAATAAGGATAAAACTTTCTATTCTGAGACATACACAAAAATACAAATTGATATCGTAATCCCATATCCAATGAAAAAACATTTGGGCCAGTTTTGTTTCTGAGGAATATGTCTTCTAGTGTAAAATATTCAGGGGAAAACACTACAGATAAGTGATTAATGCATGACATGGCATAAACCCTATGATTTTAAGGAATTTATCTGGGAATAATTTTCCCCAGTTTATGAACAGAGACTGACACAATAAATAATGCCAAGGTTATGACTATAGGCAAGGTAAGTGCTGTTTTCATACCTTTTCCTGAAATTGAAAGATTGCATTTACTTGCCAGATTTTTTTCCACATTAAGTCTATAATAACTCAAAACACTGCAACCATCATGGGGCAAGGAGCAGCAGGAAGGAAATGCCTAGAGAAGAATAAGTTAGTACATTTAGTGAGTTTTGGACTTTGCTGAAGGCACATGGAGTCCCGGCTACTTTTTATGGTAATTGCAAGGCTTAGATAGTGATTTTCAGAGAGCACTATTCATAAACATTGGTTGCCTAAGTTGTATTATCGGTTTACAGAGGAAGAAGAAGAAAATGCTTGAAGTGCAAATGTTATTAAGGCTGAAGTAGAAGGTAGTCCTAAAAAGAAATTGCAGCGGTGCACTTATCTGGATCATCAGTTGTTTAATGAGACTAGTACATGAAGTTGGTAGTGCAGTTGTAGGACTAGGGGGAGATAAGTGTTAACGTGAGTGTGGAATTAGACAGATAGAATGAAGAAGATAGATGAGGTACAATGAATTAGGTAGAAAGAGTCTCACTACTGAGCTTCTTACACTTCATACTCAGCTGTGTATGGTCATTTTGCTATTTAAAACATTAGAATTTTAAAGCCAGGAGGTCAAGACTCAATATTGATCTCTGTACTAATAAATCAGATTTTCTACCTTATCTTTTCTAAGAAGATGGTACCAGTAGGTCAGGTAATGATTTTGACAAGATCAGTCACGATGAGATGGAGTAGGCTACTAAAAGTATTAAAAAACAATAAACTAAGAGGGCTAGGTATGTTACCTGACATCTGGTAATTCTAGCTACTCCGTAGGTAGAAATTGGAGGATCCTGATTTGAGGCTAAGATATGTAAAATTTTAATGAGATGCTATCTCAATAATAAATGTAGATATGGTGTGATGCATTTTGATCCCGATTGTACATAGGAGCACTGTGGTCTGGGGCAGCCTTGGCAAAAAACTGAGATGCTACTTGGAAAATAATTACAGCAAAAAATCTGAGGTCATGACACAAGTGAAAGAGGACCTGGGTGCAAACTCTAGTACAAGTTAATTTGAGACTTCACAAATTTACAGATGCACATACTTACAGCACACATTCGAGATATCCAACTGTGATTTTAACACATTGGTCCACTACATGCTATTCCTTCTTCCTTTACTATCCCACTCTCATTCTCTCATTTACATCCAGTGCCCAGGCACTCCTTATTTCCTAAGAGAACTAGATTTCAAGGTGTCCTATTTCAACAGTGTACTCAGCAGCACCATTCTTTTTGTTTTAATCTATAGCATCTTTTATTCAAGGTTTTAAAAACGATTGAATGGCCTAAATTGCTCTAATGAAGGTAAGATTAATAACGATCGTTTCTTCCAGGTAAAATTTATGTTTCACAAACATCAAGAGTCTAGTATTTCTCAACAACCAAAGTTTTTGTCTATATGAAGTTCCTGAAAACAGAAAGTAGGCCCTGCAGCCTGGGGAATCAGTTGTGCACAGACTGTGGAATTGAGACCTGGACGAAAATTGTATTGTTTTTACCTTTAGCATGTTACTTAAACTTCTTCCACTGGCAAGTAAACTTATTTGTCACACTTGTTGTCAGGCTTGGGAACTCTAGAAGTTTTGAGCAGGTGTGACAACAAACAGCTCAAACCTTTCAACATTGGAAACTTGGCATTCATGTGTACTATTGGAGGGAGCGAAAAATATTAGCTTCTAAGGAAAAAACCTGGTAATGCCCAAATCTGAAATATATGTATTTGCTAATCAGAAAGCATAGAAATTGACCTGTGTACACATAGTTAAGAGTTAGAAAATCATGGAATTTTGGTTTATCTATAAATGCTACAGGGGAAAATTTGTAGAGATGATTGAAACTGATCGCAAAATTCATACACTGTTTTTTAGTACTATCCAACAAAATTTTCTGTGGTGCTGGTTTTGAACTCACAGCCTCATCCTTGCAAGGCTTGCATAATACCATTTGAATCACAACTCCAGTCCTGCTTTGTGCTGGTTAGAGATGGAGTCCAGTGAACCCTTCTGCCTAGGCTGGAACCAAAACCCTTCATATCTCAATCTTCTGTCTAGCTAGGATTATTAGCATGAACTGCCAGTGGCTAGCTTAAAATTTCTGCAACAACAACCATCTTACGCCAGTATACTTAATTTATATCATGCAACAGTTACTTTTATTAGACATCATGCATGAGTGTCAAAATGCAAATTTGGAGGATGGAGGCATGGCTCAAGTGGTAAAATGTCTGCATAGCAAGGATAAGGTTCTGCACTCTATCTCTAGTATTGTAAAAAAAATGTACATTAGGTAACACAGTTCCAAAAATACAAAAACATTGATTTTGATATTTGCTTTGGTACTAAAGAAACACCAGCCCCTAAAGTAGTTAAACAAGCCTTCTTTAAAAAAATTGAAACCGGGCTGGGAATATGGCATAGTGGCAAGTGTTTGCCTTGTATACATGAAGCCCTGGGTTCAATTCCCCAGCACCACATATATGAAAACGGCCAAAGGTGATGCTGTGGCTCAGGTGGCAGAGTGCTAACCTTGAGTAAAAAGAAGCCAGGGACAGTGCTCAGGCCCTGAGTCCAAGGCCCAGGACAAGAAAAAATATATATAAAAAATGAAACCATCTTTTTTATACAACCTCCTTTTAAATTTTTTTTAATTCGAGATCCAATGCTGTACTTTTTTCCTTTTTCCCCTTGAGTTCTGTATACTTCCCTTCTGAATGAGTGAATAGTTCAAAGTAAGGCTTAGTGGTGGACAGAATCTTGAAGAGCAGGAATAAAGTGTTGAAACTTCTGGGCACCCGTGGCCTATGTCTGCAATCATAGCTCCTCAGGAAGCTGAGCTCTCAGTAAAGTGGTAGATCAATGAAGAGAAGAGGGTAGAGTGGTAGAGTGGTAGATTAATGAAGAGAGGAGGGTAGAGTGGTAGAGTGCTAGTCATGAGCAAAAAAAAAAAAAGTTCAGGGACAGGGCCCAAGCCGTGTTCAAGCTCAGGACTCACTTCTCCAGTGTGTAAAGGGCTGTTCTGCACAATGGTGTACTCTCCTGGATGTCATACTACCCAGTGATTTTGAGCCAGGGAAAGTTGTAACAAGGATTATGACAGGCTTCATTCATTTTTAACAGTATATGTTAATTGTATGAAATGAAGTGTTTCTCCTCAAGTGAAGGTGGCTCACTCTTATAATACTTGCTACTTAGGAAGCTGAGATTTGAGGACTGTGATTCAAAGACTGCCCAGGAAAGTCCATGACTTTCTTATCTCCAATTAACTACCCAAAAGCTGGAAGTAGAGCTATGGCTCAAGTAGTAGAGGCCTATCTTTGAGTAAAAATGCTCAGGTACAGTGCCAGGACTTCAGTTTAAGATCCAGAACTGGCATTCAAAAAGTAATGTGGTTCTCCTTTTGATTATTTTTATGCATGCTATAATATACTTTGATTATAGTCAGTCATCTCTCAGTATCTCAGTCATCTCTGGGTCACTTGCCTTCAAATCACTCCTTTTATATTTGTATATTTTCCTGAATTACACATATGAATGAAAATGAGGTATTTTTCCTTCTATACCCAACTTATTTCATTTGATGTCCAGTTCTGTTTTTATGCAGAAAAACATAATTTGTTTTTTATGGTTTCATTCTTCAGTTGACTTATAACATTATCATTTATTACCCAAGTATAAAAGTTAAAGAGAATTGTTTCTGTGATTCAATAGCACACCCAGGTATAGTCAACACTTAACAGCACTGCTTACTAGTTTTGGTCTTTGGAGAGAAAACTAAGAACACATCCCTACTACCTCCACACAAGCTCTTTTTTCCTGATTCCTCTGATAGGAACTATCTAGTCTTCCACACCCCTGTATGCACCTAATTCCCATTTCTCCAGGGCCTTCCCATTTTACTGGTGCATCATAATGAAGAACTCTGCTTCTTAACCTGGGCTGAACACACTCCCACACCACCAAAATTTAAATCAGCTTTTTGGTTTTTGTCCTCTTTTTCTGACTGATCACCTTTGCAAGAGTCTAGTATTTTCCTGCCTCAATTGGCTTTGAACTGCAATACTAATACCTTACCTTTCTAAGTAGCTAGGTTTACAGCTGTGAGCCACTTGTGTCTGGCTTTATCTCTTACATAGTTGTACAAAGGGGTTTCAATTCAATCTGTCAGTTTGCAAGGACAATGCATCTTGAGTGATGTCACCCCTTTCATCATCCTCTCCCATCCCTCTCAAACCAACATCTTCCCCTTAATTGATGTATGTGAATTAATTTGAGTTAATTTTGTATAATGTGTGAGATTCACGTCAAGATTCTTTCCCTTCTCTTCTCCCTCTCCTCTCTCTTCTTTTTTCCCTTTGAAGCTGTGGCTCCATATGGCTCCTCTGGTACAAGATCACTGTGGAGAGTAAGGGGTACCTTGCTGCTGCAAAATGCGTGAGATTCACGTCAAGATTCTTTCCCTTCTCTTCTCCCTCTCCTCTCTCTTCTTTTTTCCCTTTGAAGCTGTGGCTCCATATGGCTCCTCTGGTACAAGATCACTGTGGAGAGTAAGGGGTACCTTGCTGCTGCAAAATGCGGATGACAAGTCTAGCTTTTCCATCTCTCCATGTGGACTCTACTGACACTGAGTTTGGAGGAGTTTCAATTCAGATTCTACAGTTGAAAATCTTGCCTCTCCATTCCACCTGTTCTGAAATCACCTTGGTAATGGAGTTAAAAAGATGTCACTACAGCCTAGTAAGGAACTGGTTATTCAGGCCTCTAGACATTCACACACACAAAGGAGGATATTCTTAGGAGTGGATCACAAAGGCTCAATAGCTGTGTGCATATGATCATATAAACTATGTTCCCAAATGAACTTCCAGAAATAGAAACAAGAAGTATTTTTTCTTTACTGCTGTTTTCGTTTTCTTTTTATCTTCTTTGTTAATTTATCTGCCTTTGGGAGGGAAAGAAAAGGCACAGAAATTGTGGGACAAAGGGTACGAGGGACGAGGTAACAAACAGTACAAGTAATGTATCCAATGCCTAATGTATGAAACTGTAACCTCTCTGTACATCAGTTTGATAATAAAAATTTGAAAAAAAATGCAGGCATGGTACTGCCTAGGCACTATGTTGAAAATGAACTCTACAATTTGTGGGTGTGGCAGAGGGAAAAACTGGGAGAGCGAGCAAGGGAAGGGATGATTGTTGAAAAAGAAATGTACTCTTTACCTGAGTTATGCAATGGTAACCCCTCTGTACATCATTTTTATAACAATAAAATAGTTTTAAAATGTCACTACAGCCTAGTAAGGAAGAAACAAATGGGTTTTACTGTCAGTGGTGAAGATGAGTTCAGACTTATTTCTGTGATGTTTATCTGTAGAATAGTAGTTATTGTTCATCATGTTTCTATCTAAATAAGCTGGCTTTTATATGTTTTAGAATAAAGTTCAAGCTTTTGTTAGTAGCTTCTTTTATCTGTAACTTCCACAATTTTGAGTGGTTGTCTTCTTCAACACTCATCCTGGGATACATGAGTTAAATAAATTCCATCAAACTCACTACTGGGTATGCTTCCAGTTCCATGTCCCTAGCCAATTGATTTTTCTACACCTTCCACAGCTACTTACTGTTTAAATTATATATATATATATATATATATATATATATATATATACATATATATAATATTCCATGTTTTAAGTTGTTCCTTAGTGGAAAAACTAGGGGAATGTACATCTATTCCATCTTATTGTTAAGTGGAAATTTCTCTTGAATATTAACATTTAGATTAGCTGAAGACTCAGGTGCTGTATTGTTAAAGGAAAGTATCATCATAGCTTGCTTAAAAAAACTAGATGAGGGGAAATATTCACTTACTTTTTAATTCAGATTTTTATCTTATGCCATTACTTATGGAAAGTAACTTCAGAGATAGAACTTACTGTTTTAATCCTATCAACATTGTGATGTTAATAAAAATCAACTATCAGTGAAGAGGTTTTGCTCTGAAATTTTATATTTTCAATAGCTCCTAGGAAATGAATTTGAAGTTTTTCTCTTTTCTCTTAGTTTACTTTGATGGGCTAAGTCAATGAATGTTTGGAGAGGATTCGAGTAGTCTTACATATGTTGAAAATTATTACTGTTGAAAATTATTAACACTGGAAGTTAGATTTGGGGCTGTATCAAATGGCTATATTAAGATATCAATACAAATAATTTCCATTATTATATTGTAATCAGCACTAACTAGTAGATGAAGCAGGGAATTCAAAGTAGGAAATAATCTGGTCATGATTTCTATTTGTTAAAATTTGAAGAGCAAGAATGAAAAAACAAAAAACAGTCTAGAGTAGAAAATATGCAGTATTCTTAAAGTAATTTTGAGAAAAAACTACAGTATCTAAAACTTCAGAGATGTTTTCCTATCTACATAAGTAATGAGTTATGTAAACTAGAGAACTTATATAAGAAAGGACTTCTCCATATATAGGTGTATATAATATAAATGTATTTATGAAATGTATAAGACAAAGGGAAAATATAGAGCTATAAAAATTGTACCCTGTTTAAATTTAAAGTAAATCTTAAATGTACTCACAGTAACATGCTATAAGACAGCTAACCTGACCAAATGAAATTGTGTTGCTTTCCTAAGATTACAGAATAGATACCAGAAAAACCATGTAATCTTGACAGAGAATGTCACCTCTCAGGAAAATGTCAAATACAGTCTCATTTTGACAAAAACAATTCTAAAAATTCATTACCTGGCCAGGAAAAAAAATTAATCTCTCAGAAGACAGAAAAACACAACAACACTGACACTCTAAATTAAATTTTGATCAGTAGGGAAAACTACCCAGTGATATGAAAGTGACAGGAACCATGAGAAATAGGTATTATATCATATTGAAACTTATAAGAGCAAATGAAGAGAATACTGGGGGTGAGTCATGCACATATTATAGACATAAGGAGTCATTTTGAAAAAAAACAGATTATTGTTGTAAGGCGCAGACTATTAAAGGAAAGAATATAACGGGTACAATGCAATAAATAATATAGAGAAAAGCCATCTAAAATCATGTTTTTTTAAAAAAAGAATTATTGCTTAGAGGAGGCTTGCTGGTCAGCATAAATACAAACAACATAGCATAAATATAAACTGTATGACATGCTTAATAACAGGCACACATTACCACATACAGCTCTTCATTAAGGGGTCTTGTATTTATTCTGCTCTAGCTGACCTTGAACCATGATCTCACAATTTCAGCCTCCAATGTAGCTAAGATTACAGTAAGTAAGCCACTGGTGCTTAGTTTTTTTAGGTCAAGTATTTCTAATTTTTCACCCCAGGAGATAAGAGAGGAGGTAAAGTTTGGACCTGTTATTGCTATCTTGCTATCATATAGTTTGAGAGTGAAGCTGTATGAGAAGTGGAGACAAAAAGGTCCCCATGCCATTTACTGAGACATGAATCCAGCCAAGACATCCTCTTTGTATATTTAAGCCAGTGTGGGCTAGGCATCAGCCCTTGTAAACAACAACAACAAAAAAATCCAAATTTTACCTGACTTATGTAACTGTAACCCCTCTCTATGTCACCTTTATAATAATAATAAAAATCCTAATTAATGCTTTTGCTATAAAAACATCATTTAAGATACTGTAAAGGTCAATCTTTGTCTCAAAAATTATAGTATTAGCTAAATTTCCATTTGAAAAATTAATGTGCTTCTTAGCACATTATCACCTAACATCCTCAATTTCTCTTCTTGCCTTTCCTATCAGGAAACTCAAGAGTTAAATTTAATGTTGAAATGTAAATGATATCTCAGCCTTGAATGTTGGCATATTTTCTTCTCATTTTGTTAAATTCCATTTTTTCTGTTTCAGTTTTAACAGTATATAAATATCCATTAAAAAGAGAATGAAAATCAGTAATCATAAGTGGCACAGAAACAATATACTTTTGTTTAAAATGGAGCTATTAACAAAGATTATCTGTTTTACTAGAAACTGGAAAATCAGTTGTCACATAGAGTAGCTAAGTCAAAACACTTTACAAATAAAAAAAATCTAATATACTTGTGCTTATGACATACAGAAAAGACTCATACCTGAGTCTTGAAGTAGGATAAGGCAATGCCTGGCTAACTTACGCATTAACAGGGAAGTCAGGCAGAAAGATGAGTGAAGGATAGAGCAGGTTCTAGGTTCCACAAGAAGCCAATAGTTATAGGACATAAAATATTATCAAGACATTAAAGGAATCTTGGGAATAATGAACTAATGTGCTCCTTTTATTCTATACTCACTAAGTCAATGTAAATAGATTAACTCATACATCCAATTAAATTATTTCAAGGACTCATAAATCAAAAATGAATTTATTTGCTATTTTAGTTTATTTAAATTACTGCGGAATTAACTACTTTAGTGTGACTATATTTCTTTTTTTCACTTATTTTCATTATCATCAGATATACAACAGGGTTTTATTCTGATATGCATAGGCTGTACATAGGCTGTATCTTCATCAGATGCACCCCCTCCATCACTCCCCTCATTCACCCTCCCCCACTTCCCAAACCTATGTCAAAAGTTTCACTGTTCCATTTTCACAAACACACATAGTGTTGACTGCATTCACCCTCTTTCACTTTCTTTTTTTCTTTTTCCTTTTTTTTTTTGGCTTGCCCTGGTGCTTGAACTCAGGGCCTGAGCACTGTCCCTGGCTTCTTTTTGCTCAACTAGTACTCTGGCACTTGAGCCACAGTGCCATTTCTGGCCGTTTCTATATATGTGGTGCTGGGGAATCGAACCCAGGGCTTCACGTATACGAGGCAAGCACTCTTGCCACTAGGCCATATTCCCAGCCCACTCTTTCACTTTCTTAAGGTATCCTGTAAAATTGCTGACCAGATATTTTACTAAGCAGATGGGAAATGAAAGGCATGAAATAATCTAAAATAGAAGAGATTAAAAAGAGGTGGCCTGTGCGGAAGACATTTTTATTGATTCCCTAAAGTTGTCGTATAATTTGTCTTGTTTATCATTAAGAAGGTGAAGGGGAGGAAGGAGCATATGGAGATTTTTATCACCAGACTTAAAATGCACTTCTGTGTACAGATGTTATAATTTAACACACCTACAAATGTGACCTCTATTTTAAGCTAAATTTGTTTTTCTATTGGTTTCAAGGCCTAAAAGAATTCTATTAATTTGTAGAGACTAAGAAATCAATTTGTCCTCACTGCAAAAAATGTCCATATCTTATGCAAATTGCAGATAAATACATTCTCCTGATTTAAGCCTTAAAAACATTATGCTTGTATAATGTCTTACAATATATGTTTGCATAGTCATTTTCTTGAATTTCTTTAACTGATACGAGCATCAGGAGAAACATTTAAGTGATACAAGTATTATGGTTCAAGAAATATTTAGGAATTGGTATAATGAAGCAGTAGGCTGAAACATTTGTTACACCTGGCTCCTGAACAATGTACAGAATGCTCAATGAATTCAACAATTAGCTGTATGTGATAATAAAAGCAAACACAGTTTTATATCTATAAATGACCAAGCAAGCTCAAGGGTAAAAGGTTAAAAAGTTGAAGCTTTTTTATTTAGTACCCAGAAAAATGCCAGTAGTTGAACATGATTTCTTGATAATTGTTGCTCACAGTTTTAACAAGAACAAAAATAAATATAATTTATGTCATCTTTGGCATGTTGTAAATTCAAAATGATAGACATTTCTTTAGCAGCACTATGAGCGAAAAGAACACTGTAAAATGCCCTACTGGATTTGATTTTACATGATGAGAAATGTAGTACAATGAATGAAAATGTCAATGTTAAAAGGAATAGTGCCTTAAAGAAAATATTTATAAAGTAAATGATGGCATAAAATCTGTAATAGTCAGAAAAAGAAAATACAGTTATCTGAACACTGGGATCCTGTTCGCTAATTTGGAGCTTCTGGATTTTAAGTATACACGAAGCAAATTACACACAATTATAATTTAAAACCATATGTCTTGAGAAATGCAATGAAATATAAGTGACGGTACTTCTACATCAGAAAATAAGTATAGGAATTCAAAAGTATTTGGGAAATGTTGGCAAATCATGTTTTTAAAAAATGTGGCTATAGCAAACTGTGCTCTCTTTCTTTAACAACTATGTGAACTACTAGAAACACTATTTCCTGTTTTCAACAAAATGAAACATGGAAAAAGAAAAATAGGATAAATGTTCATTTCCAATCCATGTTGGAATTTGTACATTTAGTGAAAATTTCAAGTATAACCTTAAAAATGGCAGTTTCTCTCACTAATCTGCTTTCCTGGTGTCAAAAATAATTTCATTGTACTAAAAATGCTTTTTTGCCATAAGTATAATTTTCAAAGGGAATGAATTTAAAAAGAGCAATCAAATGCAACTGAGCAATATTGAGGAAAAAAGGCAAATACGTAATTGGCCACATAATGCCAATTATTAAAAAGTAAATGCATTTGTTAGACAAGTAAATCAGCTTCTGAAACTAGACAAATAAAATGAAAGAGCCATCCAAAATTTTCCATTGTTAATGATCAACAAATATTAATAAAACTTGACAAACACACAAACACACACAATTATTTAGCTAAAAATCTTTTGATAAACAATAATGGAAATGCACATATTTTCCCACTGAAATAAGCCTGAATTTCTCTATTGTATTTTTCCTTTATAGTTTTCTTCATATTTCAAAGAAACTGATGTCTACATTTTAAAACTTACTATAGCTGAAACTATTTCCCTATGTGATAGCAACCAAATATAATTTTATGTGAGATCATTTAACTCAAATCACATGTAAGATCAAAAAGAGGAAGAGAGCATCATGAGCAAGATGTATAATGTAAATAATAGATATTAAAACATTACTGCAGGGCTGGGAATATGGCCTAGAGGCAAGAGTGCTTGCCTCATATACATGAAGCCCTGGGTTCAATTCCCCAGCACCACATATATAGAAAACGGCCAGAAGTGGCGCTGTGACTCAAGTGGCAGAGTGCTAGCCTTGAGCAAAAGGAAGCCAGGGACAGTGCTCAGGCCCTAAGTTCAAGCTCCAGGACTGGCAAAAAAGAAAAAAATTCCTGCAAAGGAAAGCATATAACACACTACTAATTTAGTTTCAGCACCCAAAAATACCTGCATAAGCTTTGAAATTTAAAAAGATCTGAGTTTAATTTCAGTTGGCCAATCTATTATGGATTCATCTTATGAAAAAAATCGTGATAAACCAGGATCTCTAAGTTGTGAAATCTATACAATGGTGTAGAATCTTGAGATCCTCAGGTTGTACACATACAAAGTTTGTATTCTTTCCTTTCTCTATCAACACAAAGAAGAGAAGGGGGTAAGTGCTTTAAGTTATAAATCATATGCCAAACAAGAATACAAACAAACATGGGATTAACAATACCATAAAAACAAACAGCAACTTAGTCCTGCCTTCCTTTACAGCATTTTGTTGTATAAATTCATCATGATTACGATGCTTGGAAGAGTCTAAGAGAAAATACAGACTGAGAAGTAGAAAGGAAGTAACTGTACGGAAAAGAAAGTTTATTGGATACTCTTACCCTTAGACCTACTAAGATTCTTATTCAGAAAATATGTTGATATTAATTGCATTTCAAATTATTCAAAGTTTATTAACATTGATGAAAAATCCTGTAAGTAGAAACACGTGTTTAATGGGCTTCCTAAGCCACGCATAGAAAAGTGTGAATTAATTTAACGAGACAGCTTTCTTTTTCACCTTTTTACCTGAAAAGACCTCTTCTGAGAAAATGGAAGTCTTTTGGGAGCACTCAGGCTAGGTTAAGCTTTAATGATACAGTCAGGTGCTCTCAGAACAGGATAAGGGGTGTTTTTAAGCAAAGAGGAAAAGGATTATAAATTGTAAACTGTATTTTTTCTATTGGGCCTTAAAGTATAAGGTAAGAATTTCTTTTCTTCTTCATAGATGAATGGTGTCTTATTGTTAGGATAATATTATTCAATCAGTATGAGTTAGATTTTCTGGGCAGTCTATTTTAGCATGATCAACACCAAGTTTCTATTCTTAAGTTTATGGCTTGCCTAACTTGTAATTCCTTTGTGCTGAGCAGAGAGGCTATTAAAAATGTTTCACTAAGTTTAACTACCAATGGTAAAAAAATAATTACAACAAATAATGTTTAAGCATTCCAATAAAATGGTCTAACATTTGATCTTCATGAAAGGATGTTTTAGCCTATGAGGTCATAATCATCAGCACTGCATTCTTATTTTCTTGCAAATGGTCTTAAGATAGTATGTGTTTTAGCACAATTAACTGATAGTCCATCTGAACAAACATAATATTTTCCCTCAAGAAAAATAAGGACAATATCCTCTCTCTTCCAGAACAAATTTTAAAAACTCCTCCAACTGTGCCATTATTAAGTACTACTAATTAGAAATGAAAGACAAAGCAAAATTATTGTTTATGAAACCAGAGCATCCTTAAGCCTTAGAGAAAGGTTTTTTTACTGGTCACACATTTAGACAAGTCTGTTAAAAAATACTCTTTCAATCCTGCATTTATTACATCGATGTTTTTCTAGCCAAAAAGATGATTGGGCAACCCTGCCTGGACTCCCACTACAAAATAAGGGTGTGGTCTGAAGCTTTCACTTATACTAAGACTGTGCCTCTACTACTTCTGTTAGTATAGCACATTTTATTTTTCCAGCAGGAAACTCTCACAATTACTGGGTACATCGACTTGTGTACTGTCTCATTTATACACTGGCAATTCTAACTGGGTGATAAGGAATGGTGCTGCTTATTCATTTTCTTAGTGTTCCTTTCACAACAGGATTATATAGCATGACCCTTTGAGCAAGCTAAATGAAAACCAATGAAGATCGTCTACTTTTAAAGTACTAAATATAGAAAAAAAATAAAGGCTATTTAGTGATAATATTTTCATTTTCCAATTTATTTCCCCTAATCTTATTACTTAAAAAGCATACATAGAAGTAGTATCCTGAAAACTTGATGAAAACTGTACCTGAGTATGACAAATCAATTCTGGTAGGAAAAAAAGCACAAATAAGATAATGACAGGATGAAAATAACTCAAAATATGTGGACACAAATTAATACATGCAAGTACTTCCTGTAATAAAGTGAAATGAGGAAAGAGTCAAATTGGAACATAAAAGCCACAATATTCACATCTAACTACTTTTAAGCAATATTACCATGTGGCATTATGTGTTTTCTATGTCTTTCAATTATTTCAAAAAGACACCTCAAAGTAATAAAACATACTTTAGATCACAACCAGGAAACAGATCTTTGTGCATGGAATATAGATCACATACATTGTAAAGAGAATATGTATAGGTTCCTTTATTAAATACCAAAGTTACATATCTCCTAGTCTAAATGATATACTCAGTAATCAATTCTTTCTGAACTAAGCAAAATAAAACACACAGTAAACAGTACACCTAGCACACACAAGTAGTTCACTATGTTCACTAAACAAAACTGTGATATCTTCCAGTTTACATTCATGAATGCTTTCTTTCAGTAGCAGTAGTAATGGTATTTTCCTCAACAACACAAAGTTTTTTTTTAATTTTAGCATTTAGAGAAAATGATACATATTACACAGTGGTTCTGAATCATAGATTTCATAAGACCAATTTGGCCAAGTATTTATCTCATTATAAATATGATTTTAATGTGCTAAAATTTCACATATTACTTCCTATTTAAAATGTTAATCTTCTTGAAGTATAACTATTACATAGCATCATCTAACATTGAAATACATTATACTATATCATATGTGCTATGTGCACAAGTCCACTATAGCAAAACTTCACTACATTACCATAGGAGTCAAGGTAGATCAATATACCACACTGTAGCCCCAAATATGGAAGTCACAAATACAACAGTGTAGCTCCACTTAAAAGGGAACAGATGACAATTAAATCCAGTTGGTTAAATTCAAAGTCAGCTTACATATCACCAAGTAGTGTCAACATCATGTACTTTGTCTTCAAAAGCATACCTATCACCTATTTAGCAGGTTACAACACCAACATATGTCTTTTGGGTAAAAAAAAAACTCTTCACAGATGTAAAATGTTAGATGCTTTAGGGAAACTTTCACTACATTAGGCCACTTATGGATAATATACAGGTCCATCTGCACATATTATTGGTGATCTAATTCTTGTATTAAACTTTGGCACCAGCCATATCAGGAGTTCATATATTAGCACAAATGCATTGTGCCCTGGGAGAAAACTACTATGACAACAAGTTAGAAATTACGGAGACACAAATAAATGGAGTCCTTTGGTTGTGCATGCCAACAATTTTCTATAATACTTTTGTCTCTTAAAAAGAAGCCTTTCCTTCACGATCGATTTGATGATCAAAATACTGGCACTGTTTAGCACTATACTATAAGCATCTTGATTTTTGCTAATGATGCTCTAAACCATTACTGTATGAAACCAGAAAAAAAAACTAACATAGGAAATTGATTTTGAAGGAATTTTAGAAGTCAGTGTGCAGAAAAGTTAAGACCTTGTGGACACTAATTTTATGCTTAAATAAACAATCAGACATTATGGCAAAACAAGAATGAATATTGTGGACCTGTGTAAATTTTGTTTAATCTGACTCCCCCTAAAAAGGGGGGCTTAAACAGAATATTCAAGTAATATAGCAGAAAACAGTGCCTTTAATATAAGATTAGGCAAAAAAGCCACATGTTTAGTTTTTTCTTCATCCAGGTAGCTGAGGAATACTGTAAATCTTACAAGCCAGTTGATGTTCGCTTTTTCATGCTCCGTCGCTGAGCTAAGCTGGAAGCAGCAACAGGCTCCAGGACTGGTTGAAAAGCCTTGTGAGTCAGGGCAGAATAGGCTGCAACCACTGTTTCCTGCCATAATGAGGAAACATCGTGCACTGAATAACAACCTCTGGAGGTGAAAAATCTTCCACATTGTATCATGAAGTATTTATCTAGGAAAAAACTTTTCCCCAAGAAGATACTGATGCTGCCTTTAGAAATGAACACCTCAGTATTAAATGTTTTCCACTTAAATAACTATCTTACAAAAATTGTTAAAACATCGAATTGAAATATAGTTCAAAAATGCCTAGGAATTCAGGAACTGGTACTAATGGTTGTAAAAACAGCAATATTTTTTCATACAAAACTTGCATGTACTACTTTTATCCCCAACTTCAAATATGATATTTTAGTACTATCTCCCACTACCAGAGTAGAAGAAAAGAGAATTACCTCAGTGTCATAGCACATAATGGCTTTATGTACAATATAATACATTATGTATTAAGAAGGCACATAAAAGTAGGTTTGTTTTACCGAAACAACTTGTGATGAATCATTACTCTTTGTCTGGTCATTTGCCAACTGATCTCTATGGGTAATCCAAGAATGCTTTAATACTTGTTCAGTAGTATATCGTTGATGAGGGTCCATATGAAGCATGTGGGAAAGCAAATCCTAAATGAAAATGAAAAAAAATTAACATACTGTTTCAGATTTTCTCAAAATATAAAAATATCAACAAGTGTAATCTGATTTATATTTTAATTGTGGTACTGGGGCATGAAATCAGGGCAACTGGGAGCTGCCCCTGAACTTTTTTGCTTTAGATTGGTGCTCTATCACTTGAGCTATATACCTCCACTTCCAGCGTTTTGTTGGTTAATTGGGGAAAAGTGTCTCACTACTTTTTTATTTAGGGTGGGTTCGAATAAAGATGCTCAGATCTCACTGTCCTGAATAGTTAGAATTAGAGGTGTAAGACACTGGCACCCAGCTGTTATCTGTTTATTTCATATACTCAGGAAAAATAAAATCTCCACTCTGCATATTTAATTGCCAAAACATAATCTTGAAATCTATTTTTCACTCAACAGTATATTTGTATTATTTTTAAATTAAAGGATGCCAAACATCTAAGAACTAGAATGAAGTCAGTCAGAAAAAAAATGTAAAGTAGTAATAGTCATTCTGGAATCTGTTAAATGGTCAAGAAGAGAAGGAGCTATTGAGCTTTGCTGGTAAGCTGGGATCCAAGATATGCAAGGGTATGTATATACAGACACAGCACAGAATGGAAAGTCAGGTGTAATTAGTTCACTAATATACTAACACGTTAAATCCTCCAACATATCAAAGAAAATAAAGCATAAATATGTTAGCAACTATCTGTCAGTATGAGTGTTCCATTAACATAACTATGTATATGATTATTTTGATATCTGTTACAGTACGAGCATTTTGAGTGCATAGTACAAACACAAATTTAAATGTTAAATTACACAGTACTTTAAACTATCTTTACTATACTTTAGAGAAAGCTCTTCTTAATGAGCATTTTCTAATATTCTAATACTCTTTCAACATAAAAAAAATGAAACTGAAGATTTTAAATACTAATATCAGATTATAAAGATGAATATAATTTGTTGAAACTAAGGGAGTAGGACAGCTAAATAAAAGTCAACTTGAGGAAAGGCCAGACATGTGCCATCTAGAATTTTATATTGTGTCAATATATATTTATCTTTCAAAACCAAAGGTAAATACAACTCAGAATAAAACAGATGTTATCTCATGAGGATACTGAAGACAGTTAAGAAGATAAGCTCCTGAACATTCATAATGAAACAGAGCTAAAAAGTAATGAAGTAAAAATATTAAAATGAAAAGAGGAATACAATGATATATACTTATAGCTATTACAGATAAAATAAGAAAGGAGACATTCATGACAGTATGTACAGATATTTTCAGGGTAGTAGAGATATTTTATCTAAAAAAACCTTTATACCAATATATTAAAAAATGGACAAATATCTTGAAAGGAAAAGGAAGTCAACGATCACTCAAGAAGAAAGATAATCAAAATAGCCATACATTTACTTAAAGAATTAAGTGCATATCTAAAAACTTACAGAAGAAGAAAATTCGAATCCAGATAGTTTTGATGGTGAGTGCTAACAAAAATTCAAGACAAAGTTAACTCTAGGAGAGGAATCTGAAACAAAATATTACGTATCTGGATGGCTGCAAGGAGAGGTTGGTGGCATGGAAAGCACAAGAATGCAACAATTTATTGTAGACAGACACAAGATAGAAACTAGAAATACTGACTTTTAGATTTGTATAAAAACAACAAGTAGGACTTTAAATAAAAGAAAAGGAAAGGCTCAGTGAGTTTGGGCACACAGTCTTAAACCTGACAAAGCCACCATCCAAGACAGATGTGAAACTGGCATAGCAGAGATGTTTAAGAAGGGGCCGTCTGTGTTTTCATCCTGGCTTACTGGTTCCATGGTGGAGAATAATTGTAAAAGAAGTCTTACAGTTAAACCTTTGAGCAGGGAGAGCCTCAGAGATTAAGTGACCAAATGCTTCAAGAATCATTGTGGGCCAAGGAAACTAGTTGTGGCCTGGATACAGGCTTTCTACCACAGGATTACTTGGGTGGGAAGTGTGGGCATCACTGTGGAGGGAAGCCAAGGGTTATTATTACATTTGGAACACTGTAGATGGACTTCTGAAAAATGGAGAAAGACTAGCTGGGCCAGGTACTAGGATGGAGAAGACCAGTATTTCCTTGCTCTACCAGTGAAGACTTGTAACATGACTGATTTCTAGATTCAGAAAGCTTAAGGCATTTGGTGGTAACAGCATGTTCAGGCATTTTCTCATACCCACACTAACAATGGCAGAGCATATCTGGTGCATGGGGACATACAACTAAGGGGTCTGTGGGATTACATGACATGAGCTGTTTGGAGTGGCTTCTGTCCTCTTCATGTTGTCAGTCATAGCTATATAGAATGCTGGCAGGAATTCAGCCTATCAGTGGTCATAGTACTGCACACACTATGAAAAAAAGCAGGGCTGGGCTTAGCCTCTGAACAGCCCAGTCTAGTCTAACATATTCTGATTTCAGAGAGAAAACAATGCAATACCTACTTGCCTTGAACATCAAGTAAACTGCAATATGGTAAAGTGTGGGGGTAAAACTGAAGTATTGCTAGTTTATATCCCTTTAAAAAGAAGAAACATTGACTGATCTGAAAAGTATTTGAATATTTTTACCAATTATTATCCTTAGTCACATAAAGCAGTTGTCATTTAACAATACAATACCCTTTGATCAATGTAATATCTTTCTGATGTTTTATTAAAATACTTTTATCTCACTCTGTATTTCTTATCCCTTAATAATAATTCATCCACTTTCATCTCACATACTTTCCCTGCTTTCCTATGTCCTCCCTTTCTTCTTTCCTGTTTTTTTTTTATTACAGAATACTTGTACATTTAATAAATTTTAAATTAGTAGTTTATAAGTAGTCCATATCCCTTATTAGGGATGTATCTGATATTTTCAATTTGTTTTTTATACTACATGTAAATATCTGTCTTGTTTTTTAATTGATGCATTCATCATCACTTTCTCTCCACTGAGTGGTACAACAGAAAGCTGCACACTAAGACCCCTCCCTGGTGAGACAAAGGACAAAGGACAAACCAATGCCACAGGGATACTCAAAGAGAATATGTTGGAAATGAACTGTACAGCTTGGGAGTGGGACTGGGTAGAAGGGAAAGTAGGAGAAAAATGAGGGAAGGGGTAACAAGCTTGACAAGAAACATACTCACTACCTTATATATGTAACTGCAAACCCTCTGCACATCACCTTGACAATTAAAAAAAAACTAGAAATATTCATTCCAACACACATGAAAATTGCAATGCAGAGACACAAGGAATATGTTAAAGATTTCAAGAAAGACAATGAAACCAATCTAAAAGTCAGATCAAAACATAGTGAGAACTCTGGAAGATAGGTATTTTTGTGAACAGGACTCCAATTGCCCAGAAAATAACAAGAATTTACAAGTGGGATTGTATCAGATTAAAGTTCCTGTACAGAAAAACAAACCAAAAAAAAAAAAAACAACAAACCAAGAAAGCACAAAACAAAAAACCATTATCAGAACCCAGACAACCCACAAAGTAGGAGGAAATCCTTGGCAGCTATTCAAAAAAATCCTTGACAGCTATTCTGTATTAATAGCCAAAACATTCAAAGAGCTTAAAAATTCAACAGCAAAACAACAAACAAACCAATTAATAAATGAACAAAGGGTTTGAAAAGACAGTTTTCAGAAGAAGAAAAACAAATGGCTAATAAACACATAAAATGCTTAATATCCTGAACCATAAAGTAAATGCCAATCAAAACAACAGACAGAAAAATTCTTCTGACAAAATTCAACATTTCTTCCTAATACAGAAGAAACTATGCATATAAGTGTCATACCTGTACACAACAAACCCATAGCTAAAATACACTGCATAGGGGAAAATTGAAAAACTTGCTCTAAAATTAGGAATGAGACAAAGTTATCCACACTTGCTGCTCTTATTCAATATAGTACCTGGAAGTTTTTAACTAGAGAATTTAGTGAAATAAATAAATAAATGGCTTATAAATAGGAAAGTAGGAAGCCAAATTATCCCTGTTTGCAGATAGGCCTCTATAATTAAAAGACACTAAATACTCTATTACAAGACACTTACAACTCATGGACAAATCCAGCAAATTAGAATGGTACAAAACCAACATACAAAAAAGTAGCTTTTGTATATACTAATTAAAAAAACTCACTGAAAAACCAAAAACCAGGAAAAAAAATACCATTAAAATAGCTTTAAAAATACTTAGACATTAAATATATTAAAGGATTTTAAGTACTCAATAATGAAAATTACAAAACACTAAAGAAATTTAAAAAGACAGTGATGGATAAATCTCCATGAATTTGGAGAATATTTTCAAATGACCCTATTACCTAAAGTAATATACATATTCTATCTCTACCACAATTCATTGGCATTCTTCATAGGAATAGAAAAGATACTCAAAACTTTGTATGGCAGCACAAAAGACCCAAAAGAGACAAAACAATCTTAATTAAAAAGATCAATGCTATAAGCTATAATAATACTTGGCTTCAAAATATACGAAGAGCCAAAGTAATAAAACTAGCATTATACTAGAATGAAAACAGACAGATTAATTGAACAGTACAGAGGACCTAGATAAATCCAAGCATCTATAGTCATTTGGTTCTAGACACAGACTCATGGAGATATGACTGTCTATTTTGTAAATGGTGCCTGAAAAACTAATTATCAATGATTAGAAAGACTGAAAGTAGATCTACTATCCTCCAACTTTGAAAGAAATCAGCTCAAACTTGATAAAAGACTTTAATATAAGACCTGAAGCTCTGCAACTACTACAGGAAAACACAAGTAGATATTGGCATAGCAACAAGTTCCTGAAGAGAATGCCAATCGCTTAGGAAATAAAAGCAAAAACTGATAGGTGGAATTATAATAAATTAAAAGAGGGAAGAAACAACCTACAGAATTGGAGAAATTCTTTCCAGATATTCACTTTACAAAGGGTGAATATCCAGAATATATGAAGAACTAAAAAAAAATTACCACAAAGAGAAAAATGCAAACAATTAATGAGCAACTGAACTCAATGGACACTTTTCAAAGGATAATGTACAAATGCGTAATAAATTTTGAAAAATGCTCAATGCCTTAGCCACCAAATCAAATCAAATCTCCACTGATATTATCTCACCCAATAGATATCATCAAAACATTTATGTACATAAATAAGTAAAGTAAATGCTGATGATGTTGAGAAAAGCAACCTTACACACTATTGGTGTAAATGTAAATCTGTAAAGCCAATATGTAAAATCACAATAGAAGTTCCTAAAAAAATAGTTTCACCATATGATCTACCTCTTTGAAATATACCCAATGGACATGAAATCAGCAAACAAGAGATTCCTGTACACTCATGTTTATTATAGTACTATTACCAGTCAATATAAGGAATCAATCTAGGTGCCCATCAATGGATGGAAGACTAATATGGTATGTAATATACAGAATGATGTACGATTTAGCCATAAAGAACAAAATCATGCTATTTATCAAAAAAATGAAGCAAACTGGTGGCTAGAATTACAAATGAAATTTGCCACGCACAAGTATCATGTATTTCTTTGTATTGTTGTACAGAGATGGCATTTAACTAAGCAGTTTATAAATACATCTTGATTAATGTTATTCCTTTCATCAGTCTCACTTATTTGTCCCATACCAACTCCTTCCCTTACTCTTTTTTTTTTTTTTTTTGGCCAGTCCTGGGCCTTGGACTCAGGGCCTGAGCACTGTCCCTGGCTTCTTCCCGCTCAAGGCTAGCACTCTGCCACTTGAGCCACAGTGCCGCTTCTGGCCATTTTCTGTATATGTGGTGCTGGGGAATCGAACCTAGGGCCTCGTGTATCCGAGGCAGGCACTCTTGCCACTAGGCTATATCCCCAGCCTCTTCCCTTACTCTTAATTATGTACGATACATTGAATTCTTGACTGAATTCTCCCTCTCTTTCCTTTATTCATCTACCTCTTTTCCCCTTGACCTCACTCCACCACTTTCAAGTACCCATTTTCTGTTTTGTTTTTTTTCAAATACAAAAAAAATTGTAAAAATTGCAGTCAAAGGCTTACTTTCTTGTAGGATTAACTTTATGGCCCTGCAAAATTGGTTTTTGTTTTGTTGAACTTTGTCTTTCTAGGGAATTACACTGAGTTCTCTATTGAAACTACCATATTTCTCTCTTATGTAGCAACTGAACATAAAACATGACCTGTAAATAGAGACTATTAGGGAAAAGGATTTTTATGTTTTCTACAAATGATGACTTCATTATATAAACAATGATTATTTTCTACATATCTATGGTAGGTTCTATCTTAAAGTACATTTTTGATTTACTCATTTTAAGTTTTTGTCCAATTCTAGCCTCAGACCAAATCCTCCAACCTATGACCCTCACCCCTCACTCCAAGCTGGGATTACAGATGTCAACCAGCACAACCAGATTATTACATTGGGATGGAATCTTGAGAATTTTTTTGCCTGTGCTATCCTGAAACTACAATACTTCTGATGTTTGCATTCCAAGTAGCTTGGATTACATACATGAGCTACTACACCAGGCATATACCAAACTTCATAATCATTGCTTCCTTGAAAGGACATTAATAAGATATTGATTATACCACCAAATGGCTCAGACAAGTATCAACATTTTGATACTTTCTTTTAAAGACATAGAAGTTGTTTTAAGAGGATGTAGTTTATCTTATTTCTTTTAACATCCTTCAGGTAAAAAAAGTAAGTTCTCCTTGACAGAATGACAACCAGAGGATGGATGACAAATAAAAGAACAAAAGTGTCGTTATCTTAAGTAATACTCACTGAATGTGTTGATAGCTAAAAGGAAAATGAGTTCACCCACAGTTCTAAAATTTGTCACTTTCTTTGGACTATTTCTTCGTTCTTTCAAAGTAGATATGGCCAGGTTTTAAAAAAATGCTATTAAACTATGACAAGAATGACGAATTATGAATAATCACTTGGATATTTACTGTTTGATAACCTAATTGAAAGGCAGTGCCAGCAACAAAACTGAGTACCTTAACCTGGTCTGAACTTCAAAGATTTCTTTTATATATTTGTATTATGTTCAAGTAGTCGTTCAAAGATTTAATTTTTATATTAATTTTAAGTAAAAGTTTTGTAACACATATGAATATAACAGCAATTTTTCTCCTTCCTCATAGTACCCATGAGAAATCCATTTATTTGGATATTACTGTTTAATAGTTTATAAATTCCATTTTAAATGTTAGTCACTTTTGTATAAAAACTTTTCTACCACAGTTATTCATTACTCATTTTACTGTAAATTTAGTGAAATGTGTTAAAATTTTGATTTCTTCAGTATGAAAAAAAGATTTAAGCAATACTTTCTTCCTTGGTTAAAGTAATGATGAATAATTCCTAGTACAACCACGTAGAATTTTTATTCATAATGAATACACACAACAAGTTGTACATATCCATAGGGTACCATGTGATGATATATGTATATACTACATAATGTTTAAAGGCATTAACTTCATATGATACATTAGAAAGTCCTACTACATAATTTAACAATGTAAGAAGTAACTTCTGGAAATAATGCACACTCAAAAAGTATTTAATTTGCTATTACTCTCGGTATTATAGAATATGCAAAAGTATGTTCAATCAACTGAGTTCAATTTCCAGAACTGCAATAAAACATAAAAAATTAAGATTCCACACATTGGAAGAATAAACGTGCAAACATGAGCTTGTGGCAAGGCAAAGCAGGTTATAATAAAGTATATGCAAATTACTAATGGGAACAGAGTAGAGAAAAAGAGGAAAAATGGAGAGCATAATTTCTCCTATAAGAATGTCTACCAATCAACATTTTGCTGTCCAAGAGTATATGTACTTGCAGTAAGTACTATTTTATTTTAAATATTTTTTTGCCAGTCCTTGGGATTGAACTCAGGGCCTGAGCACTGTCCCTGGCTTCTTTTTGCTCAAGACTAGTACTCTACCACTTGAGCCACAAGATCACTTCTGGCTTTTTCTATATATGTGGTGCTGGGGAATCAAACCCAGGGCTTCATGTATACGAGGCAAGCTCTCTTGCCAATAGTCCCTGTATCAGAAAAATGTGTATGATGTACATGTACATATGCAATACATTGACTAGTCACTCTATTGTGCAATACCAGAACTTATTCCTAGATAAATATAATTGTGCATCCATTAATCAATCTCTCCCTATTCCCTACAATATAACCCAAGCAATCCTACTACTGAGTATTTCCAATTGAAATAAAATCAGTATATTGGAGAAATTTGTAACTTCTCATATTTATTGCAGCATAATTCACCATATCCAATATATGAAAGGAACCTAAGTGCCCAAACAGAAGAATGAATAAAGAAAATATAGAACATTAACATAATAAGAATGGAATTTTGTCATTTATAATTGACACTAATGAACCTAAATGACTAAAAATAAGCAAAATAAGCCAGATACAGGAGGACAAAATACATATGATCTTATTTGTAAAATATAAGAAAGATGATCCCACTGAAGTAGAGAACAGACGATGTCAATTATTTTTAACAGAATACATATGAATTGATAAACTGGAACTGATTCTTAGGATAAGAATGGAATGTCTAGAAAATACATATTTGATTAAATAGCAGTTTCTCTAAGCACTTTTTATAGAGAAGTCTGATAAATTACAAAGGAACAAAACTAACCAAACAATATAAAAAGAGAATTTCAGCATCAGAAGGAACCAAGGGGTTAATTAAGCCTTTACATTTTATAGATGAGACTAAATATAACTAATTAGTAGAAGATCAAAGATAAGCACTCAGTTTTCCTGGCTTCCAATCATGTGTTCATTCTACTACACCACAGTATATTTGGATTAATGGTAAGAATCAAATAAATGTCATCTCATATATAAAAGGTAATGACAAATTGATAGCTGTTTTCTGTCAGTATAAAAAAATGAACTTTTTAATATACTATATAAATGCTTATTGTTCCTAGGACACTAAAGCTTTCTAGTTTACACACATTAACTATAATTTTTACTTGTCTAACAATTTTATTCCATTTGAAATTGTAGCTTACAAGTCTCAGACTCCCAAAAGCCACATACTGACACCATTTAAGAGTTTTTCCCATAAAACTTAAAAACATTATAAATTGTATAAAAATTAGTATTCAAGCTTTGACTATTTTTTCTAAACTCTGAAACTGTACTGTTAGAACATGTTAGCCAGCAGCTATAGGCAGCTAGTAAGCATTAAATATGTAGTCCAGATTTACATGCACTGTGAAGTACATACCATATTTTGAAACCATAATATAAACAATGCAAAATACTTCTCTAATATTTGTATATGAATTAAATGAAATAGTATTTTAGATATACTATGTTTAATGAAATGCAGTTAATTTTTTTAAAAAGGTTTGAATGTGGCTATCTTAATTTTAAAACAATGCGGGCTGGGGATATAGCCTAGTGGCAAGAGTGCCTGCCTCGGATACACGAGGCCCTAGGTTTGATTCCCCAGCACCACATATACAGAAAACGGCCAGAAGCGGCGCTGTGGCTCAAGTGGCGGAGTGCTAGCCTTGAGCGGGAAGAAGCCAGGGACAGTGCTCAGGCCCGGAGTCCAAGGCCCAGGACTGGCTAAAAAAAAAAAAAAAAATTAAAAAAACAAACAAAAAAAACCAATGTTATCTTGTTTGTATTATATTTTTTGTATAAAATTAAATAATCAACAATAATTACCTAGGAGTTACTAGTTGTTCATATATTCTCAAAGAGAGAAACAAAGGAAAAATGGACAGACTGGCTTAAACTAAAACTTTCTGAATCACAAAGGAAACATACAAGAAAGTAATATCTAGGATGGAAAAAATTCTTTAAAACTACCCATTTGCAGTGAGACTAATATCCAGAATATATAAATAACTCAAAAACAATGAAAAAAATCCCAAATATCATACTTTGTCAAAACAGGTAAATGCACTAAGTAGATATTTGTCAAAAGAAATAGAAATAGCTAACAATATATCAAACAACACTCAAAGGATAATCAAATAAAAACCAGTTAGAATAACTATGCTAAAAAGAAAAAATAAATGCTAACAAAGATGCAGAGAAAATTCTCATACACCATTGGAAGGAGTATAAACTACTATGCCATTTGCAGAAAATAGTATGGAAGTTTCTTAGAAAACTTGAGGTAGAACTTTTATATGATCCTGCAACTCTACTACTGGCTACATATCCAAAGGAAATGAAATGAAGACAACTATGAGATACTTGCACTCTCTATTCATAATAGCTAAAAGAATCAATTTAGATTTCTATTGACAGATGAATGGATTTTTAAAGTATGGCATACATACATAATAAAAGACTGAGCCCAAGAAAGAACAAAACTCTGTAATTTGCAGAAACATGGACTGAACCAGAGAATATCATGTTAAGTGAAGCAAATGAGCTATAGAAAGAAAAATTAGTATTACTTACATATGGAAGCCAAAAAGTCTCATGGAAGCAGAAAGTAGATAAACTTATATACAATACAAAGGCTACAAAATCAAAAACAGTGACAACAGGGAACAAACCAAAGGTCGGGGGGGATGGAAGTATAGGATCTTTTGTTTTCATATCCTATAGTTCATTTTGATAAGCATCACTTTATATGGTCATATGTACATATTGAGCTACTGTGATCCTCTGCTATAATTATCCTAGACATATACTAATTATTAAAAATGAGGGAACCAGGCAGCCTATGTTTCTTTCAGTCTAGCTTATTTCACTTAATATGATTTTTTCCAAGCCTTTTCATTTCCTTACAAATGGGGCAATGTCATTCTTTCTAATGGAAACAGAGAATTCCATTGTGTATATATACCACATTGTCTTGATCCCTTCATCCACTGAGGGGCATCTGGGTTGATTCCATGTCTTGGCTATGGTAAATAGTATTTCAATGAACATAGTTGTATTGGTAGCTTTAGTGTGGCCTTGTTTGTGGTTGACTAAATGCCCAGGAGAGGGATTGCTGAGTCATAGGGGAGAGCTCTATGTTTAGTCTTTTGAAGAACCTCCATATTGCTTCTACAGTGGCTGAACAAGTTTACATTCCTACAAACAGTATAGTACCATTTCCTTTTGTCCACATCCCTACCAACATGTTATTGTTTGATTTCTTGATAATGGTCATTCTTACTGGGATAAGGTAGAATCTCATGTGGTTTTGATTTACATTTCTTTTAATGGTCAGAAATGTTGAACATTTTGTCATGTGCCTATTGGTAATTTTTCTTTCTTCTTCAGAGAAGTCTCTAAGTCTTTAGCCAATGCTTATTAATGTGATGGTTGTTTCTTTAAGGATATGGTTTTTTGGGGGTAATTTTTTTATTTATAAGTATATTTTAGATATGAGGCCCTTGTCTATTGTATAGCTAGTGAAGACCTCCCAATCTGTGGGATTTCAATTTATCTTGCTAGCTATGTTCTTTATTTATATGATTTGGGGATGGGAAGGGGACTCACAGGAATGGTGAGATAGAGAACAAAGGGTTAGCCAGTGCTACAGTGATACTCACAAGACACTATGCTGGAAATGAACTTTACAACTTGCAGGGGAGGCAGGAGAGGGGAGTCAGAGGGAGGGATACTGGGAGAAAACAAGGGAGGGGTTAACAATGTTCAACAAAACTTGCACTCATTTCCTTACTTACATAAATGTAAACCCTCTGTACATCACATTTACAATAAAAAAGTAGAATGTAGAGTAGCAGATTGTGGAGCCTGGTAAGGTGTGGGGAAGGGGAGTTATATATGGAGGCTAGTTAATATATACAGTAGGCAACTGGATAGAATAACTTCTAATAATCTACTGTACAAATAGATAACGATGGTTGTCAAAAATTAATTACATATTTCAAAACAGCTCATAGATTAGATTTTCAATGTTCCCAAGGCAGAAGAAATGTAAAGTGTTTGAGGTGATAGCTTTGCCACATTTACCCTTATCTGATCATTACACATTACATACTTGTCCTGAAATGTCATAGTGTACTCAATAAACATGTTCAACTATATGCCAATTGAAAACAAAATTTATTTAGTGAACCACATATATCAAGAGAGAATTTCTGTACTTAATGTTGATGTAGAAAAATACACTAGGTTCAAAACCCTTCCTCAGATTTGCATTTTTTGTTTTAGTTAATACAGAAAGTGGGTTTATTTTCCCTGAGCACATATAGGCTTATAAGAAAAAAAAAACAATGATGGTCCATAGCTCATAGAAAAAAAATCATTCTGTGCCTTCTTTAATTGATAAATGTGAGTTAAATTAGTTAAAAACAAATACATGGCACCACTAGGTATATGAGAACACAAAGATTTTAGCATTTTAACCTTAATACCAACAAAGTAGAACATGTTTATAATTTATTTATACCTTTGCTCCATCCGATATATTGTCCCAATTTCCACCACTTAAAGAGAACTTTCCATTGCCTATACGCAGCAGTATTTCTTCAGGAGTATCATTGGGACCATTAGCAAATGGAGTGTATCTATTAATAAAATTTAAAAAATTTAACGGACACAAGAAGCAATACAAGTATTAAATATAAGCAAAAGTGATGGAAATGAATACAAATAAATAGTTACTACAAAAATAAGTGTAACCTAGTATTTTCTCTCATCAAATTTTATATTTCAATGAATTTAATCCTAATAAATTATTTAATAAATTGGAGATCCTTTCCTATATTCTTTTTTGTCTCTGATCAGTGAAACAATGTAAAATATGGATACATTTTCCATAAACCTACAGTTTTATTATCAGACTACATTAGAACATACAAATTTTTTATTCTCCCAGGCAAAAGTTAGCAAGGAAATATACCTGCTATGAAGAAAGCATTATTTTTATATACTTACAATGCACTTATTGTATGGGTTCAGTTTATTCAGTAGCATGCTATTTTTATCAATATTATTAGTGAAAATAAGTCAATACATTTAATGAATATCTGTAAAAATGAATTAGCTATTGATATCGATACAATAAAAAAAACTCTATACTCAAATAAATTGCATGGGAAGACAAATATATAAGCTAAAATAGTTTTTAAAAATTAAAGCATTTAAAGGTGACCGTATCCTATCTGTATCACTTTAACAGTAATAATGACATTATATTCAAATTTAATGTCTCAATACTCTCATAGAATTGATAAACTAGGCTCACACATACACAATCACTTCTTGTTTAATCGTAAAGCAACTAATTGAAAAGTAGTAAGCTAGAAATAGCATCCTGTGGTTTAAAAATAGTATTGATGGCATTTTGTATGTAAACTATTTACATATTTAGTTATTAAGTACCAGTTAAAACAAATTGAATAATTTTATAAAGAATGCATATTATATTTACTTTAGAGTATCTCTATTTCTCAGAAAAAAATTCTATAATCATAAATGCATACTTTTCACTACAAGTGCTACTTCTTAAAAGACACTCATATTACTTAGAAATTATTAACATTATCTGTTTTTAGCTTTATCTTTATGCTTTCAAGAGAGAACAGCAATAAGAATGCTTATTCAGTTCAGTATTTCATGTGCACTGTGCCTTAGCTTTTTCACACAAGGCTGCTATTCTACCACTTGAGCCACACCTCTACTTCCAGATTTTTGATTCTTAATTGGACACAGAATATCACAAACTTTATCCTAACCGTGCCTCATTATATATTTTTCTATTATATTTAAAATTGTATTGTTATAAATATTATACATTTTAAAATATTTATGAAATTTTTCTTAAAATTTTTTGTATCGGTACTCTACTTAAGATACCTAAGTGAAATCCAAATAGCAGCATGAATGTTTCTTACCCAGCCAACATTGTGTAAAAAAGGACTCCTAAACTCCATATATCACAAGCAGCATCATATCCCTGTTGCATAAGCACCTGAGGAAAAAAATACTTATTATGTAATATTACTAAATGTAAACTCAATATTTTTACTCAAAGGAAAGTTTCTTTTGCTTCTCATTATCTCATAAATATTCATAATATAATAACTTACATCATTTCATGGCCTTAATGTTAAAGGTAAAGTCTTTTGCAATCATCCAACAGTGAGAAAACTGGTATGTTTCTTTTTATCAAGAAATTAAGTAACATTAAAAAAAATAACAAAAAACCAAAACCAAACAAAGAGACACCCATCACATTTTAAGACCTAATACCTGACATCAGTGAGCTTTTAAGTCTCCTCTTAGGAAACATATAGCTACTGAAACATAAAATTAATATATACTTTAATATATACTATAAATGCACTAAGGCTTTTTAATTCTGATGCTTTTTCTATGAAAAGTCTTATTAAATTTTGAAAATGGAGCCTGAAATACTATGCCCAAGATCACTGAATGAATCAGTAGTAGAATAGGCAAGTGCTATACTGTCTATTATAATATAAGTATTAGAATAATATGTGATCTTACAAAAGCAGTACAAATTTATATTTTACATATAAGTCTGATGACTTTGAATAAGGAGAGCATTTCTTTATTACAAATATATATTTGATAAACTATGAGGTGCTTCATTAATACTTCATATAATAATTTATGTAACAGGACATTTTTGCATTGGACACATTAGTAAAATCAAACAATATCTTTTTATATATTCATGTGAGATTTGTCTATGAAGCTGTTTATTTGAAAAATCAAGAGACAAAATTATGCCATTTTAATCATGTTGAAATACACGCCCACTGCTGAAGCTTCTAGGCATAGGAATGAAACAGAAACATTATTAATGTACTAACATACAGGATTGTACAACTAGCATGGAATTTTCATATATAAAACACTAAAAATATTAATGTTTGGCTTCAACAATTCCCAGATATTAATAGTAAGTACCTAACTTAAAATATGAGATTGTAATGGTTTCTTTTCTACTCAAACTGTATTTATAAGAGCACATATGCAAAAATGAGAAGCTAAAGAAGATATCAAAAACATGAATAGCTATCAAATAAATACTACAAGTGGAGATTATAAAGGAGCTAATAAAGAACAAAGTACAGCTAAACTATTCACATAACGGTAAAACGGTAAACACAATTGGTTTAATCTAGTAAAGAAACAAACTACTGAGATGGAGGTCTGGCTCAAGTAGTATAGCACATACAAAGAAGTTGAAGACCTGAGTTCAAAACCGCAGTACCATAAAATAAATGAATAAATAATTTTGACTGCTTTTATGAGTTGTACATAGGAGTTTCATGTTGACATATTCATATATGCATCAAATATATCCTTGATCAGACTCTTCTTCCACCACTCTCTCTCTCATTTCTCTCCCTCTTCCGAAAACAATCTCAGCAAGCTTCACTACTCATGCACATGAAGTATTCTGAACATAATCACCACCTTGCCCTACTTCCATTACCGATCCCTCTCCTACTAGTATATACACCCTTGACAGGACCTTCAGAAGATTTCTTTTTTAAATTTTATTGAAAGGGTGATGTACAGAGAGATTACAATTATATAAGTAAGGTAATGAGTACATTTCTTTTTGAACAGTGTTACTTACTTCCTCATTTTGTGCCACTATCTCCACCCCAGCTTCCCCCCCCACCACACTCAAGTTGTAAAATTCATTTCGAACATAGTGTCTAGTGAGTATTACTGGTTCACCCTTTGCCTCACCATTTCTGTGATTCCCCTTCCTTTCCCGAAATCAGATAAACTTATAAGGACAAAAGGTACAGAAATAAAAAAGTGTCAACAGGGAATAAACCAAAGGGTGAAAAAAAGAAATAATTGCAAACAGTACACGAAAAAAACCTCGTTTCTCAGAAAGCCCACACACTGGGAGAAGATCTTTACCAGCCATTCAACGGACAAAGGCCGCATATCTAAAATAAATGCAGAACTAAAAAAATTACCCTCTTCTAAAACAAAACCGCAAAGAACCAATAGCCCCCTCATCAAGTGGGCTAAAGACTTATAAAGAGACTTCCCTAATGAGGAAATGAGAATGGCCAAGAGACATATGAAAAAATGCTCTACATCACTGGCCATAAAAGAAATGGAAATCAAAGCAACATTGAGATTCCATCTCACCCCAGTAAGAATGTCAGATATCAAGAAAACTAACAATAACAGCTGTTGGAGGGGATGTGGCCAAAAGGGAACCCTACTTCATTGTTGGTGGGAATGTAAACTGGTTCAGCCACACTGGCAAGCAGTATGGAGATGCCTCAGAAGGCTAAATATAGAACTCCCCTATGACCCAGCAGCCCCACTTTGGGGTATCTATCCAAAAGACCACAAACAAAATCACAGTAATGCCACCAGCACAACAATGTTCATCGCAGCACAATTTGTCATAGCGAGAATCTGGAACCAACACAGATGCCCCTCAGTAGACGAATGGATCAGGAAAATGTGGTACATATACACAATGGAATGTTATGCCTCTCTCAGAAAGAATGACATTGTCCCATTTGTAAGGGAATGGAAGGACTTGGAAAAAATTATACTAAGTGAAGTGAGCCAGACCCAAATAAACATGGACTCTATGGTCTCCCTTACTGGGAATAATTAGTACAGGTTTAGGCAAGTCATAGCAGAGCATCACAAGGCCCAATAGCTTTACCCTTATGAACACCTAAGATGATGCTAAGTGAAATGAACTCCATGTTATGGAGACAATTGTTATATCACAGTTGTAACTACTTTCAACGTCCCTTGTGTATCTGTAGCTTCTATTATTGATGATGTTCTTGTATCACCTTCCTGTGGTTGTACCTACACTATCTCTGTAATCTTATCTGAGTATATTGGAAACCGTGTATACTGGTATTGGAACTAGGAAATTGAAAGGGAATACCAAAATTGAGAGACACAGGGTAAAAAAAGACAAACAACTACAAAAGCAATACTTGCAAAACAGTTTGGTGTAAGTGAACTGAACACCTCAGGGGGGGAAAGGGTAAGGGGGAGGAGGGAGGGGGTATGAGGGACAAGGTGACAAACAGTACAAGAAATGTATCCAATGCCTAACGTATGAAACTGTAACCACTCTGTACATCAGTTTGATAATAAAATTTTGGAAAACAAACCTCATTTCTATGTCTTGTAGTTCATTTCAATAATCATCATTTTATATGGTCATATGCACATAGGTATTAAGCCACTGTATTCCTCTGCTAAGAACATCTAGACAGTCTAGTTATTACAAATGAGAGAAACTATGCAGCCTATGTTTCTTTGGGTCTGGCTTACTTCGCTTAATATAAAATTTTCCAAGTCTTTCTATTTCCTTATGAATAGGGCAATGTCATTCTTTCTGATGAAAGCAGAGAATTCGATTGTATGTATAAACTAATTGTAGTACCCTGGATTTTGTTTTTGTTGTTGTTGTTGTTGTTGTTGTTGTTGTTATTTTTTGCCAGTCTTGGGGCTTGGATTCAGGGCCTTAGCACTGTCCCTGGCTTCTTTTTGCTCAAGGCTAGCACTCTGCCACTTGAGCCACAGCGCCACTTCTAGCCGTTTTCTATATATGTGGTGCTGGGGAATTGAACCCAGGGCTTCATGTAAACAAGGCAAGCACTCTTGCCACTAGGCTGTATTCCTAGCCCCTAAACTACATTTTTGATCCACTCTGTTGTGTATAAAAACCTCATTTTCTTGATTCATTCATCTACTGAGGGGCATCTAGGTTGATTCCATATCATAGTTTTGGTAAATAATGCTGCAATGAACATGGTTGTGCTGGTAGCTTTAGTGTGGCCTTGTGTTCATTTGGTTAAATGCCCAGGGCCAATGGGGATCTCTATGTCTTTAGTCTTTTGAGGAACCACCATACTGCTTCCCGAGTGGTTGAACAATTTTACATTCCCACCAATAGTGTAATAGGATTCCCTTTTTGCCACATCCCTGCCAGCATCTGTTAATGTCTGTTTTCTTGATAATGGCCATTCTAACTGGGGTGAGGTGAAATCTGTGTGGTTTTGATTTGCATTTCTTTTATGGTCAGAAATGTTGAATACTTCTTCATGTGTCTATTGTCCATTCTTATTTCATCTTCAGAGAAATCTTTTATTTTTTAGCCCACTTACTAATGTGGTTGTCATTTCTTTGAGGATTTTTAGAGGGTTTAATTTTTTTTAGCTCCAAGTATATTACACATGAGGCCCTTGTCTTTTGTATAGCTAGTGAAGATCTCCCAAAATGTGGGATTTCAGCTGGGAATATGGCCTAGTGTTAAAGTGTTCACCTCATATAGTTGAAGCCCTGGGTTTGATTCCTCAGCACCACATATATAGAAAAGGCCAGAAGTGGCACTGAGGCTCAATTGGTAGAGTGCTAGCCTTGAGCAAAAAGAAGCCAGGGACAGGGCTCAGGCCCTGAGTTCAAGCCCCAGGCAAAAAAATAAAACCAAAAACAAAAACAAAAAATATATTTTAAGGGCTGGGAGCATGGCCTAGTGGTAAAAGTGCTTGCCAAAATGTGGGATTTCTATTTATCCTTTGCCATGCAGAAACTCTGCAGTTTAATGAAATCCCATTTATTCAGCCTTTCTTTGATTCATTGCGTTTCTGGTTCTTTACTTAAAAAGTTTCAACCCATGCCAAGGAACGCCAGTGTTTCCCCAATCCTTTCCTGTGATATTTTCAGAGTATCTGGTCTTATATTGAGGTTGATGATTCATTTGGAATTGATTCTGGTGCAGAGTGACAAATAATGATCTCACTTCAGTCTTCTACACGTATATAGCCAACATCAAACTTCAAACTCTACTATAAAGCTGTACTTATATACAATATCCAGGGTACTAAAATCAGATACAGTGGTATCAGGGGTAAAACCACTGGAAGGGAATATGAGAAAAAAAGAAAAGAAAGAAAAAAGGCACAGTTTCACATGGAATGTTGAAAATAACTACAACAATGATATACCACTTGTTTCCATAACTTGAAGTTCATTTCACTCAGCCTCATCTTATGTGTTCATACAGGCATAGCTACTGAGCTATTGTGATCTTCTGCTAGGAAGACATGTACTAATTATTCCATTATGAAGGAAACCATATCTAATTGTAGTACTCTGGATATTGTATATACATGTATTGGAACTAGGGAAGGGAAAGGGAACATTAAAATCGAGAGACAAAGGATAAAAAGACAAACCAATGGAATAGCAGTACTTACAGAACCATATGGTGTAAACCAACTGTACAACTCTTGAGTGGGGGAAAATGAGCGAGGGGGTAACAAGTTGAACAAGAAATGTACTCACTGCCTTACATATGAAACTGTAACCGCTCTGTACTTTACTTTGACAATAAAGGAAAAAAAATGGAAAAAAATAAAGCTTCCCTGGAGATCCCATGTACAGCTACATCTGAGGAACAATGCTTAAGAATTTCTTGAAGAGATGAGGGTTAATCAGCAAGTAGCTATTTGTATTTTATAATACTATAGCCTTGCCATCAGTGACGGTGTATACCTATACTCACAGACATTTGGGACACAGAAGCAGGAAAATCATTCAAGCTATGAAATTTCAGGCTAACCTGGGCAACAGTCTATCTCATAAAGAGATCCATATCTCCATATTTCTATAACCTTTCTAGTTATAGTAAGGTCCAAGCTGTGCAGAAGGTATCATGGGAAATAATACTGCGTAATAAAGGATAAACATAAAAAATCTTGTTTAAAGCTTGGTGCTGATGGCTTGCACCAGTAATCTTAAGATACTCAAGCAAGATGCTGAGGTCTACAGGATCCTTGCTTGAAGACAGTCTGGATAGAAAAGTCTATGAGATACATTTTCCAAAATAACCACCAAAAAGCTGGGCTGGACACATGGCTCAAGTGGTAGAGTTATTCTCAGTGCCCTACCATACTGAGGATATGTATTCATAAAGGAAACAAAACCAAGATAGCTGAACATGGGTACAGTCCAGAATCTGTGTTTTAATTTTTTTTTAGATGCATCAAGTTAAATATAGAAAAAAGACAAATCACAATAATGTTTCCCATATAAGACAAGAAAACTTAATGGCTGGGTTGTGGTGAAAAAGCAGTCAATCCCATAACCTTTTCTCTGATTTGGCTTCCTAAATAAGAAAAAAATTAACATACAGAGAGATTCTCATTACTTTTGCTCTAACACTTAAATAATCACATGTTTAGAGCAAAAAATGTGACAGTCTAGAGCCAGAGAAAAGGTAATTTTAATGTTATCAAGAGCTACAGACAACATTCCTCAGTATGCTCCATTAGTTCCAGAACATTCTTAGACTCCAGTAGGCATTAAATATCAGATATAAGATTGGTTGACTTAGTGAAAGAATAAAATATTTGGAAATCTATTAACTTCTTGACATAGGCATATAGAAAAGCACATATAAAAAGTAAATGAAATAAGATGTTGACTGGTAATGCATATCCTAAAAGCGTGAATAAATATTCTCGCCTTCTTGTAAAATTAATGTTCTCTAAGCAGGCCAGGATTCTCACTGTACTGTGAAGAAATAAATGTTATTACTTATTGAAATATCTTCAAGGATACTTCAATTTCTGTACCTAGTTTAAAAGAAAATGCATTATAAATACTTTTCTAATATCTTTTGACAGGACATGAAATTTGAGAAACATGCCTTCCATAAAAGACATTTGTATTTCATTCATAAAAATGTACAAATATTTATTGACTGCTAGTAAGAGTTTCTGCATTTGATAAAAGTTTTCAAAGTATTTCAAAGTACAAATTCTAGCCAAAGGTACCTCAGTCTTTGGTTATGGAGAAGTGGTTTCCACATGCCTACCAAAAAACCTTCATTACTATACTGGCAAAAGTGTCTTACTACAATGAATGTCTGCTAGGATTTTATTTTTAAAGACTGTATTCTACTCTGTATATGAACTCATTTAAAAGGTTTGCCCAACCATTAATCTTAAAATGTTTACCTAACAATTTATCTAAATAAACACAGATACATTTTTATGTCTGGTATTGAGGAACTCACTTGGGACACATTTACCCTTAACCTTTTTCCAGTGAAAAGTTTCCATAATATTACAAAGTCCAAGTCTACAAAATTAAGCCAATATTAAGAAATTGACAATTAAAATGGTTACTCTACACTCTGCTGTTATGTTTACATCATAAACCTGGGAAATATTTATGATGAGCATAATGTATCTCATATTTAACAGAAGAGGCCTAATCTCAAATATTCTGTATTCATACAAACCACTGAGATTTCTAATACTTGAAAGAAAGATCAGTGATTTTTAGATCCAAATTATTTTTTAACCAGTAATGCCTTGCTGGATTATGTGATCAAAATCTGTGTATTTGTTGATCTATGTATTTCGTTAAAATGTAGATTAAATCACATACAGATATATCTATTCATAGAATAAATTACATACTCTGGATAGATATAGATAGAGATCTATCTACAGATTACATACTCTGGAGGTTTTATATATATATATATATCCATGTATATGTATATGTATCAACTCATATATTTTTCTACAAAAAGTAAAATGGCAGCTTTATTACAGAAAAGAAGCACAGCAGGATACTCTACAGACAGAGTAGCTAAAAATGTAGGTACATACAATCATTTTATAGGGAAATGTTTGAATATTGTGCCTTTTCCAGGAAGAAAAGAGATTTAGTATATATGTATCACTATGCACAGGAGTGACAATGTGATGCTTCTTGTGTTACGGCTCCCAGGAAAATCACTCAACACAAAAGGCTGTTTAAAAACAAGCAGTATGCCTATTCTTTAACATTAACAATGTAAAGCCAATTTTAAACATTTGAAAATAATAATTTTCAGAAAAGTATTCTTAAATATTAACAACATAATCTTCAGAAAAGTATTCTTTAATATTAACAACATAATGCCAATTTTAAACATTTTTAAATAGGAATTTTCAGAAAAGTACTCTTCTAGGATTGAGGCATGGTTCAAATGGTAAAACTGTTGCCTAACAAAAATGAAGTCCACAGTTTTGGAAAAATTACCTTTCTATATTTTTTCACCTATATGGTGAAATATAATGTAAATATAATTTTATATTATATTTCTAATATCTACTTTAAAAGACAAATTCATTGTTCAGTCCCAGTAACTCACACACATAATCTTATCTATTAAGAAGTGGATATTGAGAACATCACTGTTTTAGAACAGTCGGAGCACAGAAACCTTAAGAGATCCTACCAAAAAAGCAACTAAAACAAAAAGGGTCATGGACATTTTTTCAAGTATTAGACAGCTTACATCCCAAGCACAATTCTAAACCTGAATTCCCATTACAACCACATATAGATATATGTGTTAAATATAACACCAGCCTAGAAAGCTAATACTTGATACAAAACCATTTAATCATAAAATATGTATAAGGAATTCATCTTCAAGTTATGTTATTGTGATTCTCTTCCAATTGTGTAAATTCAATTTTTTACAGCTGAAGAGTTTTAGAAACTTGGTATTTTCAATGTGCCAAGTGAAATTAAGCCTTTTTCTTTTGTCTTTCTCCCCCATTGTTCTACAGGTGATTTTGGTACCCTGGGTATTGTATACACATTTATTGAAACTAGGGAAGGGAAGGGGAACATCAAAGTGGTGAGAAAAAGGGTAAAAGGCAAACCAATGCAAGACCAGCATTTAGAAGACGATATGCAATAAACCAACTGTACAATTGCAGGGGGGGATGAGGAGGGGGGAAGTGGGAGATATAAGAAATATATTCTCTGCCTTACATATGATACAGTAACCCCTTTGTACATCACTTTGACAATTAAAGAAAACACAATCATTTAACTCTATTATTATTATCCAATCATACATAAGAACAATTCCTGATTTATAAATAAAATTTATATAGTCTACCCTATCTCTAACTCATTTTTCACCTATTCTAATTTTGTTGCTATAGGAGTTGATAGTGTCAAAGCTCCTACTCTAACGGGCAGAATGACTGGAATTTCCCAAATGTGAAATCTGCATCCCCTGTCTCTCCCAGCTTTATCTTTCCCTCTAAGATTGGTATATGAATGTTTTTACCAAAGAAAAATCCCCATTGTTTTTAGAAATTCCTAGCTTCACGGAGAGTTAGAAGATCCTAAAGACAACTTGGAATGTTTGCCCTTATACATTACACATGAAGCTATTTAAATAATTTCATCTTCAGTTAGCACAAACCAAAATATGTGTCTTTGTTATTAAATGACTCTTGGGTCTTGAGTAAATATATTTAAGTACTTTGAATTTTACCTTATTTATTTAGAATATATAATAAGTCAAAGTTGCAACTATCTCTACCTTATTTTCCAGTTTAAAAAAAGTATGATTGGGTATATCTCTTCAAGAGAATGCAATAGTCTGATTATTAGGCTCAATTTGTTTTTAGATGCTAGTTACTTATCTGAATATTTATGTAAGGTATTATGAAAATTTACTGAAAGATCTTATAGTTCAGTAATGACAAGAAAACTCAGCTCTTACATGTTTACCACAACATATACATGACTAATACACACTCAACCTAAGGAAACAATGAAAGGCAAACTCTTCGATTTCTAAACAATACCTCTGGTGCTACGAAGTTCGCAGTGTAGCATGGAGTTAACAGAAGCCCATTTTCACCTCGAAGCTGTTTTGCAAATCCAAAGTCACAGATCCTAATTGAATCTGCATTTGCTGATTCATCCATGTATAAAATATTGCTGGGTTTAAGATCACGATGAACAACCTTGAACATAAAAAGAAAAAATGAAATTTCTATAAAACATTTTAGAATGTTTCCAAAAAAAATTTCAATTATAAATCTTGGAAATGAACTTTTCTCCAGTCTGAGATCTCAAATGTACATTGAAAATGAGCTCTAGTGTTACAATTTCTGTTCAAGACATGAGCTTTCTTAAGCATTTCCAATCTCAGCTCTCAGTTCTTGGATATAAATACAAAACTTGTACCTAATGGTATAAAACAGTGAAAATACAGGGAGACTCTGGTAATGGTGACACACTTATTTGAGATATGTGTGTGTGTGTGTGTGTGGTGTGTAGGTTCTTTTATTTGTAGATTTTAGCCTGTAGATTTTTGACTTCTGAGTTCCTATTTACACAATGGTGGTGAAGTTGTATTTGAAAAAAAACCTACTTTATATTTATAGAGGAATACCACAAAAGAAAGAGGAGAACTGACCTCTGAATAAAAATGTGTGGAAAGGAATCAGAATGGTTCATAGAAAGACAAAGATATCAAGAAACCAGTGCTTTTGCTCCCAAACCAACACTTACAGTTCAAATCTAGTTTAAAGAGAAGACCCACTTAAACAAAAAATAACAATATTAACCACTGGATAAAATAACAACTATACCTATATACATATATATAACTATACCATTTATACCTGGTGATGTAGAAATTCTCAAATGTGTTAATAACTTACAAAAGGATCGTTCACAAAGTAATATACCAAAGAAAAGATCCTTAATAATTTTTTTCTAAAAAATATCACCCTGTTCACTCTTTACACAATATTGAGACAATAGAACTAATGGACTCCTTTTGAATTGTACAAATATTTCAGTTCAGGAAATGTAGGACATATAAAATTATTAGGCTTATTAATTATAAGAGGAGCTTATATCTAATATGCACTATATCAAATCTGAATCATTGGTAGTGCTTTGTATATAGAATCACAACTGATTTGAACTTAAAATTCAAATGTTTTTGCTACCTTGTTTCCTTGGACATCTTTATAAAATAAAAATTAACTTCTTGTAAAGTCAGAACTTTTATGAAGAGATAGGAAATGAAGTAACAAGCCTAGTCTTTTTTATTTTTTTATTTAATTTATTTATTAATTGAATACAAAATTTTTTGACAAGGTGTTGTGCAAAAAGGGTACAGTTACATAGTAGGGCAGTGTGACAAGCCTAGTCTTCTAAAACAAAATTTAATATATTAATATTTCAAATGTTTAGAATCAACATATCTTACTATATTTGGGTGAGGGGTCGGTCAAGGGGCAGTCTTCTTACTGATGGAGTTTTATATGTTAGGTAGGATCATTTCAACAACATTCACAATATATCTTTGGATATTTCTTTCATGCTTCACTTTCAAGTTTGAGTAAGTTTAATAATTTCAAAGGCAAGATATGGTGTGCTTATATAGCTCAAGCCACTTTCAAACTAATATGCTATGAAATCAAGGCTAACAGGCAAGGAGAAGAGTCTAAAGCATTAGTTTTCTAAATCCCTAAGTTTCAGTATTATAATGACTTTTATTGAGATATTCTTTATAAAAATATACAATAGAAAAATAAATTTATTTTAGGTTATTATACATGCATATGATATATACCCATGAACCCACACAGTACAAATGCATGAATATATACATGCACATGGGTGTATACATGTCTGTGTACAAGAATGTACATATATATGTAAGTATATATTGTATATATAAAACCATAAATATATAGGTACCATAAATAAAGGGAAAACGTAACTATAACTTACTCCTTGACAATGAAGATAGTCAACTGTCTTAGTTATAACATACAGCACATCACTAGCCTCCTGTTCTGAGAAACATTTTTGTTTCAGAATACGATCCAGTAGCTCTCCTCCTTTCATCAAATCCGTAACAAGGTAAACATATCTCCCATCATCAAAGACCTAAAAAAGAATGTACAAATTTTTCTTGTGTGTGTGCTGGTTTTTAGGCTTGAATTCAGTGCCCTGAACTCTCATGGATGCTTGTTTGTGGCTGCCACTATACTACTTGAGCCATACCCACAGTTCAGCATTTTTCTAGTTATTTTGGAGATTTGAGTATCATATACTATTCTGTCTGGGCTGGCTTTGAACCAGTTACAAGTCTGAGATACTAGTACCCATTAAAAATAAGGTACTTTGGTTTACACCAAATGGTTTTGTAAGTATTGCTTTTGGAGTCTTTGTCTTTTAATCCTTTGTCTCTCCTCATGGGGGGAGAGGGAAAGGGGGAGAGGGGAAGTAACAAATTGTACAAGAAATGTACCCACTGCCTTACGTATGAAACTGCAACCCCTCTCTGTACATCACTTTGACAATAAATAAGTAATTATTTAGAAAAAATAAGGTACTTTAAGGTGCTATTATTTGTAATTACCACTTCAACTTTTTCAATTATGTTTAATTTTTTCTTTGCTAGCAAACATAGTTAAAATGACACATTACTTTCTTTTCTGCTAATATATTGTACTGAAGGTTGAATCAGTGAAACAATCTGCCACACAGCCCTACGAAACCACATTAAATATGTAATATTAAGTCAAAGTTTTAAATCACAGAGTTCATCAAAGGACATAAATGAACTTAGAATTCTGTGCCTCTTAAATGAAATATCTTATTATGGTACTATGGCAGTGACTATATTGTTCGTCAGTCTTTTATGTGACATAGCATCTTAAATGCAGGTTAAGTTCAAATAACTTATCAAAGAAAATATCTGTCCAGCTACTGTAGCTCATACCTATAGTCTACTACTCAAGAGATTGAGATCAAAAGAATTTTGGAGGTAAGCCTGGGTAAAGAAAAAGTGAGAGCCCCATCTAAAATAAAAAGCTGACATGGGCTGGGGATATAGCCTAGTGGCAAGAGTGCCTGCCTCGGATACACGAGGCCCTAGGTTCGATTCCCCAGCACCACATATACAGAAAATGGCCCGAAGCGGCGCTGTGGCTCAAGTGGCGGAGTGCTAGCCTTGAGCGGGAAGAAGCCAGGGACAGTGCTCAGGCCCTGAGTCCAAGGCCCAGGACTGGCCAAAAAAAAAAAAGCTGACATGATGACATCTGACTATTGTTTTCAGGTACTTCAGAGTCATAGGTAGGAGCTGGAGGTCCAGATACTGTCCATAGGCAAAATGCAAGATTCTATCTTGAAATCAATATATAAAGCAATAAAGGGCTGCAGTGGTTAAGTGGTTGAGTGGTATAGCACTGGCCTAACAAGTACAAGGTCTTGAGTACAAACCCCACTACAAACAAATTCTTTACATTCAAAGCATATGAGTGTATACACACACATATTTAGATATACATATAATCAAACTAGTATTTAAATATTATAAACCAAAATATATCTCATATTATCTAAAACAAACTGTTCAAGGTTGATATTTATTTGCCTTCTATAAAAAGAACATTGTCTTATGTGTAAAGTCAGCATTTGGTACATAAATTTATGAATTACATACAAACTAATAACCAATGAACTATAAACCTAGAAACTAATACTGTTTCACTCAAGGAACAATCTACAATTCAATATTAAACTGCTATACAATCAAGAAAGTAAAATCTTAAAAAGGACCTGGCAGATTATCTTTATCAGTTTTTATATATAATACCATATAGTAATAAAAATGTTACCAGCTGCAATGTCAACTGGTTAACAAGCTAGGATTGGTACAGGTAATAAGGAAACTCTCTTTTATCACTGTCAGTTCTATTCTGATATCTACAAGAAAAAGAATATAAGTTCATAGGAAAAGAACTACAGTAGTAATTTAAGGGAATCTTAGTAAATTTTGATATTAAAATAATAGATATAAAGCTCTAGGTCATAAATACATTAACTTATCTAATACTCTAATACTTAGATTTAAAATACTCACATCCTTTAAAGTGATAATATTGGGGTGTTGTCCATAGCGCATCAAAATTTCAATTTCTTCTGAGGGGTCTCGCTTATTTTTGTCAATGATCTAAGAAACAGAGAGGAGAAAGATCTCAGAGAAAATTATTTCCTTTGGCTTAATTTATTTTCTAAAATTGAATAAAATATTGTCAATTTCGCTATATTTTGAACAAATACTTAAACATTCAACTTAAAAATTTCCCAAGCTGAAATTTAACAAGAAAACTAAACCAGAACACTTTCAAATTATATGCTATGTCAGTGAGATAATAAATGATAATGTCAGCTAAATGTGATTGCAACTGTCAAAATTGCTCAGTCTTAACATACTACGTTAAAATAAGACTATACAAAAGCATAAAATTCATGAAATACGCTATTCATACAAAATGAAGCCTTGCAGAGAAATTCAAAATGAAAATATTATATCTCAGACTTCTGATCATCTTACATTTTCCTTTTCCAATTGCTTCACTGAAAATATCTATCAGTTAAGCCGTAATTTGTTTTGTTTTTATTTTTATTATCCTTAAGTAGCTGTATAAAAGGGTTTCAATTCAGCATGTCAATTAATGATTATAATACATCAGTGTCAATTTAAGTTACAGATATGAAACAAGGCTCAGAGATAATACCTTCACTGCGAATTCCATGTTGGTAATTGTATGTATGCATCGCTTACAAACTGAATAGGAGCCAACACCAATATCCTCTTTCAATTCATAAACTTCACCAAATTGTGCGGCATTTCCATTTATCTGATTTAAGTAAAATATTAAGAAGAGTAAAATACGTTTCTATTTTGTGCCTTCTGTCCTACTCTTAAAATTAATTCATTCTAGATTTTTCCCAATATTTACAAATTGCTTAGATAGGATCTGAATCAATTCTAAATAGAAGGTTTTCTAGAACACTAAGGAAAACATGCTTATAAATCCCTTTAACATTTTCTTGAGAAAACAGATATACGAATATAATTAAAGGCTATTACTATCTGCTCATTTCCCCAAAACATACAGAAATGTCTTTAGCTCAGTTATAAGGAGAAATGTAACTTAAAAAACCTTTAAAAACTATTGAAAAGCTATTAATAACTAAAAGCAACAGTTTTCCCCAAACTGAATAATGTGATTAAGCAGAAATTACCTGAACGACTGGTAATACATTTGCACTCGTAATCGGAGTGATTTTATATTCTTCTGCAATAGAAGTTGCAACAAAGCTGAATCCTTTGAAGAGCTGATGAGCATTTGCACTGGCTGGCAAACCTGGAGAATCTAATATTTAAATACTTACATTTAATTAGAATTACAAAGAACATTATGACTTAACATGCTAACATTCTTAATTATCATACATATAGTTACTACCTTAGTTCCATGTGGTAATATTTGTCCTTTCTGCTGATTGCTGCAACTTCATTGCTCAGCGCAAAGTAGACATTTGGTATTTATTGAATGAAATTATAAAACAAATGACACTAAATCAAACCACTTTTAAATTCCAAACTGATTCAGCTCATGTCTTACCTATTACTGAGTAGCTTGTAAATCATTAGCCCACCAAAATACATAGAAATCAAGAAGTAAAATCAGCTAGGTTCATAATTCTTACCCTAGGTTCATAATTCTTGATAAAAAAATGCTTATTTAAATATTCTACTTAATAGGAGCCCAATAATGGTGTATATAACATCTATGCTTTGAGAAAAGGCAAACCATTCTTTTGGATTTTCCCTGACAATGTTTTATTTAATGATTATTATAATAGACACCTTGAGTGCATTACCTTTAGGTGTTTTTGCAGTAAATTCTGGATCAAAACAAAAAGTATCATCTGGTTTTCCAGAAGCAGGTTTGAATGGAGGCTGCACTTCCCTCTTATATAATTTCTAGAATAAACAGGTAATACAAAAATATGAAACATGTTAAAATACTATTTAAATGAATATATCTAATAATAATCTAAAATTCAAACATTCAAAGATCTATGAGATACCACAAATGGAAAATTGCATAATTGATTTCATGTGATTTATCACCACCCAAATGCAGGTGACTACAAATAAAAATAACATACTACACATTACCAAGAGTTATAATAAATGACTTTGAATGGCATCATCCCACTCAAAAGGAAATGGAAAGATTTGGAAAAAATCTTATTAAGTAAAATGAGCCAGACCCAAAGAAACATGTATTTCAGGGTTCCCTCATTTGTAACAATTAGTATATGTCTATGATAGTCCTAGCAGAGGCTCAAAATAGCTCAATAGGTATGATCAAATAAGATGATACTACTGAGCAAAATGAACTCCAAGATATAGAAACAAGAGGTTTTTGTTTGTTGCCATTGTGTTTCTAATACACTATGTCAAGTTTTGTCTTTTTTTCCCCTATGGTTTAACCCATTATCACTGTACTTGACTTTGGTTCCCTGGGTATTGTACATATATTTATCTGAATTAGGAAAGGGAAGGGAAGAACAAACTGGTAAGAAAAAGGACAAAGGGTGAACCAATACAACAGCGATTCTCACAAGATAGTATGTTGGAAATTAACTGTACAAATCAGCTGTGGGGGGTGGAGGTGAAAGAGCGTGGAGAAGAATGAGGGAAGGGGTAATAATTTTGAAAAGAAATGTACTTATGTATATAACAGTAACCCGTCTGTACATCAACTTGACAATAAAATTAAATTTAAAAAAACTATCAAAGAAAGTTTGGAAAAGAGAGCGGGAGATACTACAATATCCAATAAGAAGTGAAAGCAACAGAATAATGACAAAAAGTAAAAATAAACCAGAAATGCGAGAGAATAAATCAAAGTATCACACAGTAGTACTCCATAAAGATATACAGTCTATATATATTTGTCAGTTAAAAATGAGTCTAAATTTTTTAAAGAAAAATATTGAACAGAAATTGTTTAGGAATAATAAAATGGGGGAAAGGAAACTTTTCTTTTTAAGATAAATGAAAAAGAAGCACTGGTTAAAAATGAAAAGAAAAATTAATGATACAAAAAGAAAGATTCACATGTATATAATAAAAGAAGGCACTATCTACACTGAATGGCCATTTGGGGTTATTCACTCTAATGTCTTATCGTTATAAATAAATGCTATTTGAAAAAGAGAGGATGAAAGGAACGAGAATATGATGGAAGGGCTGTATTTGTTAAAAGTGATCTGTATGCATATGGAAATATAAAAAATGCATAGTAATTCAAATATTAAATGTAAATGGTAAGAAAATATTCTCTTTATTTTTATTTTTAATGAGATCTATGTAAAGTTTATCAACCAAAATATATAATAAATTAAATTGAAAGTAGCAGTCACAAAAATAAGTATTGTGTATTCAAACTTGTTCTATAATCCAGATAATTGTCTATTATAACTAACAGTTTTCTACCTCTTCCTTAAAGTTTGAAATACTCTTTTCTCTTTCTGAACTTTCTAATCCTACTTCCGGACCTAAATATTAAAAAAATTCTTAGCTCTAATGATTATATGTATCAAACATATAAAGCTGTACTATGAAGTATATTGAAGTTTTTCTAAGGTAAACATTATCAATCTGAGATGGAAAGTACAATTATTCTACATAAGTTTAGAATTCCTCATTGCTTCTATTTTCATATTCTCTCAAAACATAATGAAATGTTCTTTTAAAAAAATTTTTTATTGTCAAACTGATGTACAGAGAGGTTACAGTTTTATACGTTCGGCTTTGGATAAATTTCTTGTACTGTTTGTTACCTCCTCCCACGTTCCCCCTCCCCCCTCCCCCCATGAGTTGTTCAGTTGATTTACACCAAAAAGTTTTGCAAGTATTGCTTTTGTAGTCGTTTGTCTTTTTACCGTGTCTCTCGATTTTGGTATTTCCTTTCAGTTTCCTATTTCTAATACCAGTATACACGGTTTCCAATGTACTCAGATAAGATACATAGATAGTGCAGGTACAACCACAGGAAGGGGATACAAGAGGTTCATCAGTAATAGAAGCTACGGTTTCACATCACATGTTGAAAGTAATTACAACAGTGATATAACAGTCGTTTCCATAACATGGAGTTCATTTCACTTAGCCACATCTTATATGTTCATAAGGGTATAGCTATTGGGCTCTTGTGATCCTCTGCTGTGTCTAGCCTAAAGATTTTTTCTTTTGATTATTTTTTATTGTTATTGTAAAGGTGATGGACAGAGGGTTTGTTTTTATACTATTCAGGTAATGAATATTTCTTTTTGAAGTATCACCCCATCTCTTGCTTTCTCAGTTTTCCCACCTCCCCATTCTGCTTAGTTGTATAGCTCACTTTCAGCATAGAGTCTATTGAGCATCACTGTTGCATTTGTTCAACCTTTGTCTCATCATCATTTCTGTGCTCCCCTCTTATCCTTCCTAAAACAGATAAACTTATAAACAAGATAAGAATTTTATTAAATCTAAGTTATTTGAATATATGGCAATGGTTTGAAATTAAATTACAGTTCTGAATTTGTATGAATTTGTTAAAGCTTTCATCCTCTATTCCTTTCTAGTCCTCTCCCTATTCCCCAAAAAAGGGCACAGTATTAAACTTTTTTGATAACTAAACAAAAATTTACTAAATATTCCCATTCATCTAATGGTTCAAGGTATTATCATGTTATGTAAATCATATACATAAAAATTTCTCCCTAAATATGAAATTGCTGGATTATATTTATCAACAAAGAAAATATCACTCCTGTTTTTTGTTCATTTTAATATAAACATATTATTAACAAACTTCCTATCCAACTTACATTCCAGTCAACATTTGCAAAAAATAGGTGTCTTTTGATTTCCTCAACTCCTTCTGAACCTAAAAAAAATAATCATTATGAGTATGATTTATTGGTTATGCTATCTGGCTTCTAAGCTATTACCTGTAAATGGAATGACATATATTTCTTAGATTCCTTGAAGTAAAACACCTGTGATTTCTTGTCTGGCATCTTATTAATTGCTCCTTTCACATTTACCATAAGGAAAAAAACCCCACTGGTGCCCATACTGAGCTACATAGAGAAGGAGGAAATACTAATCAGTTTCTCAAGTAAATTAAAATCATATTCAACATACCAAAAAGAGCACATTTTTCCTTACTTTATAATTCAATTCATACTTTGATATTTATGTCAAATTAAAATAACAATGAAAGAATGGCAGTGAAAATTTTAACACATAGGCATATATTATAATTAGGTTCACATTTTAATTTATGAATAGTCTTACATGGAAGTGGTAAAATCATGAGGAGTATAACTGAATAATATTTACTTTGAAGGCTCTAATAGGAGGGCTATTGTATTTATCCTCAAATATACGAAAGGATTTTGCATACAAGCTAAAATTCTATGAGTTATTTTAAAAGAGGTAATCAATATTATATACCTAATAATATACCTTAAGAAATTTATATTATATAGACTACTCTATTTTTTAATCATGGATTTGAGTTTATTGTTCCAAGAATGCAAATAAAAATGCACAATTCCAGGTATAAACATCTTGCAAAAGGAAAGAACTTTTACCTGGAAAGTGTAAAGATACAGTAACTATCTTCAAATACATAGTATATTGTTATAAGAACTAAGAAAATACACAATACCCAATCTATTTGCTGGATTCCTTTTGAAAAGCATCCTTAGAAGACTTTGTGCTTCAGCACTAAGAAATTGAGGCATTCCAAGTTTTGCTCTGAAAAAGAGGATTTCAGAATAATTCACTTAAGTCTAGTCAGATTTATAAATTGAAAATTCTTAAAGTGAATTTTTAAGTGATTTTTTAATATCAAATAATATCCCTAAATCATGGAAGGGAACAGTCAAAAATGTTTTCCGCTTCATTTAAAGACCCCCATTACATTTCTCAAAACTGAAAGTGAGAATTTTTCCCCAAAACAAAAAGCTAGTATCTATACTTACTTTAATATCATATTCATGGTCTCATTTCTGTCTTTACCTTGAAATGGCAGAGTACCAGTAAGCATTTCAAACTAAAACAAAGCAAAAAGTAACCACACAAGGAGTTTAATGAGAACTTTACAACAGGATAGTCATATAATGCAGGATTTACATGACAGTGGATCAAAATGGGACCCAAAGATTAGGTAATTTAAGTGTGAAATTCATTTCTTTGGCAGTATTGGGGTTTTGACTCAGGGCCTTGTACTTGGTTAGCCTGGTGTTTTGCCACTTAAGCCATACATCTCTAGCCCAGGAAGTAAATTTGTCAATAACCAATTCTCTCCATAAAGCTCAAGTAACAGGTGACTAGTAGATGAAACCATGAGATTTCTTTTTAGTTCTTATATCTGAGAAATTTGTCATTTTCAGGGCAAATAATAATAATGGCAAAGAGAAAATATATACCAAAGCATTTTAAAGTTATACATGCCCAATGAAGATTTAACCATTCAAATTCCCTTCAACTTTCCTAAAAACAGAAATAAAAAATAGTAGTAGGAAACTAAGTGGAATAAATACATACAAGTATGTGCCCTAATGCTTTTTAGAGAAAAAAGACAGATATTTGTACTGTGCAGAGGCAAAACTTCTTCCCAGAGAGATCTAATCTGAGAGCTAGATTAAATCATGGTATAAAGTTATAAAAATAAAGATCATTAAAGCTTTTTTTTTTTTTTTGGCCAGTCCTGGGGCTTGGACTCAGGGCCTGAGCACTGTCCCTGGCTTCTTTTTGCTCAAGGCTAGCACTCTGCCACTTGAGCCACAGCGCCACTTCTGGCCATTTTCTGTATATGTGGTGCTGGGGAATCGAACCCAGGGCCTCATGTATATGAGGCAGGCACTCTTGCCACTAGGCCATGTCCCCAGCCCATCATTAAAGCTTTTTAAACCTCATACTTTAATTTCAAATTTTAATTCAATAATCACCTTTACCTCAGTCCTCTATACATTTATTTGAATTTGAAATCTAAGTTCAACCATTCAACTCACTCCACCTGCAATCTGATAACTCAAAATCTATTACTCTAGTCTCAATATTCCTACAAGTCCAGTTTTCCCTCCCAATCTTACTCTAGTCTCAATCTTCCTGCAGTTTTCTCTTGCAATCTATAGTCTTGGTCCATCATTGAGGTGTGGAGGTATAAAGGTGATAGTGACAAATAGAAGAAAAATGGAAAGAAATTAAATATGGGATAATTGGTGGATGATCGTAAAGAACAGAGGGATGGATAAATCTATATCTACCTATCTAAAAGAGGTCTCTACAGCATTCTGATTTTCTGTCCATGCTCTTTCCTAATTTAACACAATTTAACACTAACACTAAGGAGTTAGCTATTAAAATATATTAACCAATATTATATGATAAAAATAATTTATTTCCTTACCAGCTGTCATTAGTTATCCCTTTTGAATTAACCTACCCCTCTTTCATACCACTGAATTTCATATATTTTAGAGGTACCTCTATCTTCAACTCTATTCCTCAGTTTCCTTTGTGTCACTTAATTTACTGCTAATGTTACTCATATTTTCTTTGAAATGTCTGTAAGATTTCCTCTGTATAAAAAATTATATAATCTTACAATTATCATATAAGGGGATCTTTTGGTTTCTCTGTTTCTAGTTTCTCCTGAGTCTAATATGATATCAAGGCTAATATTCCTAAAATATATTATTCAATAACTACCATCTTCTTTCAAGAATCTACAATAGTTTAATAGAGCCCTGAAAAATCACATGAAAATGTTTCAGGTTTATAGCTTACTTCCTCCACCTTTACCCATATGTTTCGCTACTCTAGTTAAACTGGTTCTCCAAGCCTTTGCTAGTTTGACATAAAACTGTTTCTTTACATTAAACTATTTAAATTTACACATTCTTCAGGGCCTAAGAGCTAAACTTCCTCTACTGTTCCTACATCAAATTTTCTGAAATCATCTCTAAACAATTTATTTAGTTATTCCAATTGTTGCCTAGACAGACTGAATATGTCATTAAAAATGTGAAATACTATACTTGAAATTAGTTCCCAGTGTACCACCTTCCCAAAACATTTGTTTTTAATAGATGCTTAATACACACACAGACACAGACACACAGACACACAGACACACAGACAAAGACACAGACACAGACACACACACACACACACACACACACACACACAACATCAATGTGCCATACAGGTTGTAATTCAGTAATAAATGGGCAAAAAGAATGATTAGATGTTGAAAAAAATTCTATCTGATTTGATGGCTGTACACATCGTTCTGCATAACACTGAAATCTCAAAGCTTCATATTTCATAAGTTTAATCAACATGTATTATCAGGCATATATTAAATGACTATGCTAGTTACTAAGAAGAAAAATAATATAACATACAATTTCTCCCTTTAAAAGGATGGTAGCATTTCCAGGGTATGCCTGAAACAACTGAGTAATAAGATTCTATATGGTAAAGTATGAAATCTAGAATCTGCCACACTTTTTCTAAGCTTTAAAAATGATAGGTGTATAAATCAATCTGGTCATTTACCTTTTCAGTAGCTAATTTAGAACATTAGCTGCCATCCAATTACAAATTGTATGTGTTCAACACCAATTACTAGAACCTCCCCAAATTTGAACTAAAATAAAATTCTAATATTAATCCTATGTTAGCATAATTAATAAAAATATACTGCATACCATAAGTACACCATAGGACCACCAGTCAGCACTCTGAGAATGGCCTCGCCTATTCACCACTTCAGGAGCCATATACTCTACTGTACCACAAAATGAGTAAGCCTTCTTTTCTTGATCTACTGATTCCTTGCTGAGTCCAAAATCTATAACAGTATTAAAAATATATTTAAAACTTCAGTAAACAAAGAATATCTAAAGGAGAAAAATAATGAATTAAACATTAAGACACTTTATAATGGTCTGCATTACTCTTAAGAAAGCTACTGAGACCAATAGAAACCAGCCTGTATTTCATAAAGAAACTTTTTTTAAGGCAATTTAAAAATTGGTCAGATTAATCTCACATTCAAAACAAATGTTTTCAGGTCTAGAATAAAATATCAAGCAATAATTTTAGCAGAGTAACAAATAAAAGTTATATTGGTTTGTTTAAAAATAAAACAGAGGTAGAAATTTATACTTTTCAAAATATTCTACAGTTGAACAATGCTCTAAAATGAACAAAATTATAAAGACATTGAACAGATAAGTAGTTATTAAGTTAGAAAAGGGGGAAGGGGGAAATACTATATTTCAATGAGATGACTATGAGAAATATTTCTGTCTAGACTGAAACTAAGATAAAGTATTTTTACCTAGAAAACCAAATTATTATTTTTAACTTAGGACAGTACGCCAATTGTGCGTTTTTAAGAATTATGATGTATTTTGAAAATTAGTGCCTAAACAAACCTTTTTCCATTATGAAACAAAATGTAACTTAAAGAAAAGAGTAAAAATAGACAGCAGACAAGAAAATATGTATTAAAATGAAATATAATAGATTTAATGCACAGATATATACATACCTGTTAACTTGATATGTCCTATTTCATCAAGCAAAATGCTGCAAATCAAAATTCACATTCAATAAGATACAATAAGATATTTTCTGTGAAATACTTACATAAAAATATCATGGGCTTGCTATGTTTAAAAATGTCAAATTACCAATTTGAAATTAAGATGTGTCTTATGAAGATTACTTTTTACAAATAAATTTCATGTAATTACAAAATGTATGTACAATTTATATAAAAATATGCTACTATATAGTTTAATCGAAAAATATAGAGAACAGAATTTATAAAATATAGCTTTACTTTTCTGGTTTTAGGTCTCTGTATACAATTCCTAATCGATGCAGATGATCCAAAGCCAGAGCTAGTTCTGCAAGGTAGAATTTCACATCTTCCTCTGTAAACAGAACCTAGAACAAAATAGGAATTTGTATTTGATCTTTCTTCTAATGTTATTTTTAAATGTATTTCTTTAAAAACTAGCAGACTCAAATCTTGGCAAACAGAAAATAAGTATTATCAATTTCTTACTCGATTAACATAATTATTAGATTAAAAATTTCAAGATTTTTTCTTTAAAAATATTAGCCATTTTAATGTAAATCTTTCTGAAAGATGAGATAATGTTTCCATAGCTTATTTACTCAAAGTGCTGCAAATAACTTATTCTAATGATTTGACCTTATAATACTAGCATAGTTATATATTCATGATACTTCAAGTACACAGGATTCTTTGTTTCAACACTGGTAATTAATTATTTCACTTTTATTACTTCACAAAAGATTTCACCTTTTTTTTCAGTTCTACTATACTAAAGCTTCCAATTTACTACTGCAAGCTGTTAAATTACTAACCCATTAATTGCACAGAATTCTATAGTGGTCTCTGACATATGAGGTAGTTCCAACACACTTCTGTAAGTAAAGTATTTCAGTTTAGTTACACTCTTTTCCTCAGTCTTTCTCTGCCTTGAAATCACAGTTAGAGACACATTTCTTAGCCCTATGGCCATTTGTTTTTACATCTATAGAATAAGGCCATAGTATATGTCTACCTTACAAAATTGTTGTGAGAATCAAATTTATATAAAAATCATTCTAAAATGATTGATGTGCAACCATGAAGTATTATAACTACAGGTTTTACATCTAGTCATCCCTAAATGAACATTAACTTACACACAGAATTGGAAATTACTTGACTATTAGGTGTAATATTTTGAATTTAACAAGGACTTCATTTTGGCAAAAAATTATTTTTTTCTATAAACGAGTTACTCTGGATTATTAGGAAACCTCAAAATTTGAAAAGAAATACTGAACAATAAAAAAAAACAGCTTCTGCATTTAGCATTATGGCTACTGTACCTCACAATGCAGACTTGGGCTACTAATAAAATTTCAAAGAATGAGCAGTGTAGTTAGTTTTAGATACATCTATTTCTTTTCTTTTATGTCAGTCCTGGGGCTTGCTTGAACTCTGGGCATGGGCACTGTCCCTGAGCTCTTCAGCTCAAGGCTAGCACTCTACCTCTTTTGAGCCACACTGACATTTCTGGTCTTTGAGTGAATATTTGGAGATAATCTTTTCTGCTCAGGTTGGCTTTGAACTGCAATTCTCAGATCTCAGCCTACTGAGTAGGATTACAGGCATGAGCCACCAGCTCCAAGTTTGAATATTATAATTGTAGAAGTATAACAACATCATTTCCATTTGAAACTTTATTAAGAATAAAAATATTTGTTAAGACTTATTTAGTTTCTGGACAAGTACAATAAAAATGTTCATTAAAGCCTAACACAGGAGAAAACTCTAAATAAAAATCACTTACATCTTAAAGGAAGAAACATCATCTTGGTTAGTTTATAACAAATTTTCCATCTTATCATAAAGTTGTCCTGTCTTTATGGGAAGTCTCATTATGGATACAAATTGAGAACTTACTAAGTAATAATTATGCATTATGTGCAATTAATTATGTGCCAGCACTGTAAATTTAATCTGGTATTAAAAATTTCTAAACTCTGTAAGATAGGTGTTAACGAGCTTCTTGGACATGGACCAAGACTTAGAGAGATTAAATAACCTGACTACCACAACACAGGGAGAATGAGGTTCAGGATTTGAAATCAGGGATACCGTCCCTAAGAATGACATTTTCCCCAGAAACTACTTCTACCACATATATGCTACATTTTCCCTTAATTGTAGGTTTACTATTAGTAACATTTTTCTCTTTTCTTCTAAAATGAAAACCATCCAAAATTCCAGTATAAGGAAAAACACTATTAATGTCCTTCAACTCATCTGTATATATATATGTTATGAATGTGTACTTTAGCACCATTTAAATAATAGTTCATATAGTATTTAAAGATTTCCTTTCCATTCAATATTATAAACATCATTGATACTTTTCAAACTAATTTAAGAATATTTTTCAATAGCTGCACACTGTCAGTTAATTTCCCATGAGTTACCTAAGTATTCTCTTTCTAGAAAATTTAGTTCCAGTTTCTCATGTTTAAAAAAGAACTTTTAAATATGCATAATTTTTTATTTCCCCAAAGTAAATTCTTAAGAAAAAAAACAGGAAACAATGTATAGAGAAGCATAGTCTAAGATTCCTAACATATACATCAAAATTATTTTCCGAAAAGGTTACAATAGTTTCTACTACTAGCAGTTCAATAAAGGCCTATTTCTTACCACAGCTATAACAGCAATGAATATGCCCTTTCAAAATAGTTTTAAGTTTGGTCAATTAAAATAGTATCACAAAGTTCTTAGGATGAATATTTTTCATGCTAAGTGGCCTAGTTTTTTTTAAGAATTAATAGTTGCATTTTTGCCTTATTTGCCATTATGAACTTACTGTGTTGGCAAATTGGTACACATTTTTAAATACGAAAAAATTTAATTTCTTCATCGCATCAGTGGCAAATATTTTCCAAATTTGGTAGTTTTTAATGTTGAATAGTTCTTAATTTTATGAATACACATTTATTACTTCAGTATGCTTTGCCTTCATCATATTAAAGCTTACCAAGTTCTTTAACATTCAATTGTCAACTGCATTTTTTTTAGGATATATTCATTTGGGTAGGGGTTATATTCTAGGTTTTAAACTCAAGGCTTCATGCTTATTATGTTGGCATTCATCACCTGAGCCAAGTCTCCAACCCTGTTTCCCCCCCCTGGTTATTTTGGAGATACTGTAATAGAATTTTCTACCTGAACTGGACTCCAACAATGATCCTTCTGTTCTCAGCCTCCCGTGTAGCTAGAATTACAGCCTCTGAGTAATGACTGGTGTCAAGGGTAATTTTTGTTTAATATAGGTAAAATTTGCTTTTGAATGTGGTATAGAAGGTATTTTCAAATGACTGAAACAGCTAACCAGTTACTTGAATACCGTTCACTAAATAATACATCTCTTTGCCTCTAAATTGTGATTCTTACTTTAACCTATTAAGTCATATTAAACAGAATATTCTTGGGTTATACAGTATGTTTCTAATCTTGTACTGATACTATAAATTTGATTATAGACATTTTTGAAAGTTGGGCATTATGGTTCACACCTGTAATCTTAGCAATTTGAAAGTTGAAATCAGTAGCATCTTGAGTTAGAGGCCTTTATGGGCTACAAAGTGAGGTCTAGTCTCTAAGAATAAGAGTTTTAAAATAGGAGGTAGAGTGAAGAAAGGCTATTCATTAGACTTTTCAAAATTCCTTAGTTTTTATTGTATTCACTTTTCTGGATAAACTGTAAAAAAATGTTGTCTTATTTCAAACTCAATCAAATTCATTCAGTTGTGTTTTGAATTCTTTGGTGCCAATAGTAAATCCTAGAACAGTTTTACAATAATGTTTCTACCATATTTTCTTGATACTAGCAGACAGTAGTTTTATATATTTATATGTGCACTGTGTACTTGTATATGTGTATGTTTGATTATGTATTTGAAGAGACATTTTGGGGTAACTTTCCCTGCAAAATACAAATAAAATACATTATAAAATTCCTTAACACATACAACAATATATTTTTTGTTTGTTTGCTTGTTTTGTTGTTTTTTTTTGTTTTTGTGCCAGTCCTGGCTTGAACTCAGGGCCTGAGCACTATCCCTGGCTTCTTTTTTTTGCTCAAGGCTATCACTCTGCCACTTGAGCCACAGTGCCACTTCTGGCTTTTTCTATATATGTGGTGCTGAGGAATTGAACCCAGGGCTTCATGTATACGAGACGAGCACTCTTGCCACTAGGCCATATTCCCTGCCCCCCAAAATATATTTTAAAAGTCTATTTCTAAAGTATAAAGAAAAAGTCATAAAACAAAAATAATCAACAAACTACTCCCTATGCAGTATCAATTTTTTAAAGCCTGTTCAGTGAATAACCTAATTTATTGTCTTTTGGGAAATGAATTTAAAATGTTTGCTCTTACCTAATATTCCAGATTTAGGAATCAAAACTTACTGACTGCATCTCTGTGCTAGTATGAGTTTAGATAGTCCCACATTGAGAATGGAGGAAGTCTGAAGAGTTTAAAAGAAACTTAGAAATGACTACAAGTACGAATTTTCCAAAAAGCATTGTGATACTGCTACAATCTAACACACACAAAAAATCATGAATTCTGGGGTCTTGACTTACTGTTGACCCTCTATTCCTTGGGACTACCTTTTTAAAAGGTTCCTAAAAGACCCTTTTTGGAAGAGAGTTCTAGACAGATGCTGTCACACAGTAAATTCTATTCTACAATAAAAAAATAAACCAACACAATATCTAGTTATGTGTGACACTATGTAAGCCATGTTAGCGCTCAGCATCCTAAATTCACATTGTTCCTTTTTCGTAACTTCCATAGCTCTAAGAATCAATGGGAGTTCTCCAGTACTTATCAATGTGACTTCTGAAAGTGAGATGTTAAATTACTATCACCCAATTAAAGCCCTGCTCTCAGACTAGCATTTCAAGACAAAATGAAGTAGACAATGCTTGTATTTATTCTCCTACCTTAAACATCCAAAACATAGGACAAAATAAATAAAATAATATTTTTTAAGACATCGGCAGTGAAGGATAGTGAATAATAAAAGATGAGGAATAAAAGATGTATGCCCTTAGAACTGTTCTAACTTACTACCTAGAAAGAGTTTCCATGTATAGTGTAGATAGGGATAAAGTGAAGTCCAGAAAAAGAGTTCCTGAATTAATGAGTTCAAGTCAAGATTCTGGAATTGACAGAACAGAGTACTGGAGAAAAGGAAATTATTGAAAAGAAGAATTCTGGTAATAATCTAATGTGAATGAAAGTATTCCCTGAGCCAGGACCCAAAAATTACAGGAACAAACTCATGGAACTCACATTAGGCCATGAACAGTTTCTGTTACCTTCTTCCAGAAGAAAACTCTGCACAGAAAATTAGACAGAATAATCAGAGAGTTTTACTAAAAGAGTAGAACAATTAAATTCTGTAGTGGAAAAATAACTTTTATAAGTTTGTTTTACAATTTTTTATATATTGAAAAATCAAATTAGTTCTAAATAGCATATTTAGATAATTACTATTCACAGAAATACAAAAATACTTGCTCCCTAGTAAGTTTAAAAAACACTATTTCATTAACAATTTGCCAATCTTGAATCAGAGGCAACTTACTACTTGAGCTCAGGCAAACAACAGTTCAAAGGGAATAAAAGAATACAATGAACCCTGAAAAATGAGGATAGCTTCTATGATCACTACTGAAAATAAAAATGCTCATAATTAAAAAAAATTGGTTATAATTTTTTCCAAGTCCTTCCATTTCCTTACAAATGGGACAATGTCATTCTTTCTGAGAGAGGCATAAAATTCCATTGTACCATTCCATATGTACCACATTTTCCTGATCCATTCATCTACTGAGGGGCATCTGGGTTGGTTCCAGATTCTCGCTATGACAAATTGTGCTGTGATGAACATTGTTGTGCTGGTGGCATTACTATGATTTTGTTTGTGGTCTTTTGGATAGATACCCAAAAGTGAGGCTGCTGGGTCATAGGGGAGTTCTATATTTAGCCTTCTGAGGAATCTCCATACTGCTTGCCAGAGTGGCTGGACCAGTCTCTTTGTAAGTCTTTAGCCCACTTGATGAGGGAGGTATTGGTTCTTTGCGGTTTTGTTTTGGAAGATGGTAATTTTTTTAGTTCTGCATATATTTTAGATATGTGGCCTTTGTCCGTTGAATGGCTGGTAAAGATCTTCTCCCAGTCTGTGGGCTTTCTGTTTATCTTGCGAGCTATGTCCTTTGCCGTGCAGAAGCTCTGCAGTTTGATGCAGTCACATTTGTCCAACCTTTCTTTGATTTGTAGCCTTTCTGAGTCTTTGTTAAGGAAGTTCCGTCCTGTGCCAAGGTACCCAAGTGTTTCTCCTACTCCTTCCTTTAGTGTTTTCAGGGTGTCTGTTTTGATTTCAAGGTCTTTAATCCATTTGGAATTGATTTTGGTGCAGGGTGATATATAAGGATCTAGTTTTAGTTTGTTGCATGTGTTAAGCCAGTTTTGCCAGCACCACTTGTTAAAGAGGCTATCTTTCTTCCATACTATTAAGTGAAGTGAGCCAGACCCAAAGAAATATAGACACTATGGTCTCCCTTATTGGGAATAATTAGAACAGGTTTAGGCAAGTCATAGCAAGGCATCACAAGGCCCAATAGCTCTACCCTTATGAACACCTAAGATGATGCTAAGTGAAATTAACTCCATGTTATGGAGACAATTGTTATATCACAGTTGTAATTACTTTCAACATCCCATGTGTATCTGTAGCTTCTATTATTGATGATGTTCTTGTATCACCTTCCTGTGGTTGTACCTACACGATCTCTGTAATCTTATCTGAGTATATTGGAAACCGTGTATACTGGTATTGGAACTAGGAAATTGAAGGGGAATATGAAAATTGAGAGACACAGGGTAAAAAAAGACAAACAACTACAAAAGCAATACTTGCAAAACTGTTTGGTGTAAGTGAACTGAACACCTCAGGGGGGGAACGGGTAAGGGGGAGGCGGGAGGGGGGTATGAGGGACAAGGTAACAAACAGTACAAGAAATGTATCCAGGGGCTGGGGATATAGCCTAGTGGCATGAGTGCCTGCCTCGGATACACGAGGCCCTAGGTTCGATTCCCCAGCACCACATATACAGAAAATGGCCAGAAGCGGCGCTGTCGCTCAAGTGGCTGAGTGCTAGCCTTGAGCGGGAAGAAGCCAGGGACAGTGCTCAGGCCCTGAGTCCAAGGCCCAGGACTGGCCAAAAAAAAAAAAAGAAGAAATGTATCCAATGTCTAATGTATGAAACGGTAACTTCTCTATACCTCAGTTTGATAATAAAAATTGGAAAAAAATTTGGTTAGAATAAGAAGGGTAATGCTTCGATATTGCGGGAAAATTAGGTAAAAAATAATGCTGCCCTAGTTTCAGCTGTGTCTGTCACCCAGTGGCAGCGTACTTACTTTCCTAACAAGTATGACACCTGGTAATCAGTTCTCAGCATTGGAGAAAAGAAATCAATACCAAGCTGACAAAAGTGACAAAAATAATGTAAGAAAATTAAATTTCCAATGTCTACTATATATTAAAAATGACCATAGCCTGTCTGTAAGCCTAGCACCAGTCTGAGCAACTCATCAAGACCCTGTCTTATGATGCTAATCGAAATGATATTCATGATATGGAAACAAAAAATTTTAAGTGTACTGTTAGCAGTTATTTCTTTTGTCTTTTGCTTTTTTCTCCTCTGATTTACTCCCTCTGGTCATTGTTTCTGATTTTGGTACTCTTTGTCTTGCATATAAGTTTATCTGACTTGGGGAAGGACAGAGGAATCACAGAAACAGTGGGACAAAGGGTGAACCAAAGCAACTGTGATACCCACTAGACACAACATTGGAAATGAACTTCACAACTTGGGGGGAGAGGAACCATGGGGGATAGAAGGTGGGAGAAAATAAAGGAGGGGTTAAACACCATTTGAAAAGAAATGTACTCACTACCTTATTTATGTAACTGTAACCCCCTTGTACATCACCTTTACAATAAAAACAAATAAAAAGATCATGAAAGTATACTTCCATGGAAATAGGAAAGAAGTCATGAATAATAGACAAACAAATGTATATGCATGTATTCAAATAGAATTTTATGAAGTAAAGTAACTGGCCAAATTCAGCCTGAAGACCATAGTTTAATAATCCCACATTAAAGCTTCACAGTATAAAACACTAAATCCATTACTAAAATAACAGAGCAAAGGGTTAACATTAATGCTAACAGCAGCAATAAAAATGAAATTTAAGAAATAATTAAGAAGTTAGAACATCAAAGCAATGAGACAAAGGACAAGGGGTGAACCAAGGCAACATCGATATTCACAAGACAATATGTTGGAAATTTGCTGTATAACTTGGGGGCGGGGGTCAGGGGGAGGGAAAGTGGGAGAAAAATGAGGGAGAGGTTAACAAGCTTGACAAGAAATATACTCACTACCTTACATACGTAACTGTAACCCCTCTAGACATCACCTTGGCAATAAAATTAAATTCTAAAAAAATGAAAGAAAAATACCAAATCATGATGCTTAAAAAGCAAACAGCAGGCCAGGCACTGATGGCTCACATGTATAATCCTAGGTACTCAGAAGGCTGAGATCTGAGGATCGTATTTCAAAGACAGACAGGACAGAAAAGTCTGTGAGACACTTATCTAAAATTAACCAGCATAAATCGAGAAGGGGAGGTTTGGCTTAAGTAGTAGCATACCCTACCATGAGTGTCAAAACTAAGGGACAGCATCAAGACACTGAGTTCAAGCTCTAATTCTGGTACACACAGACAAAAAGTGACAGCAGTAAAGGGCATGGTTAAAGTGCTACAGTGCTGGCATAATAAGCACAGGCCCAAGGTTCAAACCTCAGTACTGCCTAAAAAAAAAATTAATAGTAAATAGGATATATTTGACCCCACCATAACAATGATAATATATATATATATATATAACAAGTTTAACATCCCAATTGAAACACGTATTCAGATTGGATAAAAAAAACTAAGAAACTATTATATTCATTTCCTTAAATAGCACATATTAAAGCAATTGTTTAGCAAGCACAAGGCCCCAAACTGCAAAACCGCCCCCACATACATGTATATGTAAATACAAATAAGGTTAAAATTAATATGTAGAAAAAGATACATTAATACTAATTTTAATGTACCTAGAGTGGACAAATTGAAGTCAATGTAAATTTCAAAGATAAAAGGGATAAAGTCATCTCACAATTCATCAAGAAGGAACACTCAAAGGTTTGTGTACCTAATAACAAAAGTTTGGAACATTTTAGCAAACTTTGATAGAAATTCAAGAAATATACTAATCCATAATTGTAGTTAGTTTTTAATCTGCCTCAGAAATGGAAAACATGTATAATTATTGTGCATTAATAATATTGTTCTATGTAAAATAAGTAGGCAGAAAATTAAATATAAATGTAGCAGTCTTTTTTTTTTTTTTTTGCCAGTCCTGGGCCTTGAGCTCAGGGCCTGAGCACTGTCCCTGGCTTCTCTTTGCTCAAGGCTAGCACTCTACCACTTGAGCCACAGCGCCACTTCTGGCCATTTTCTGTGTATGTGGTGCTGGGGAATTGAACCCAGGGCCTCATGTATACGATGCAAGCACTCTCGCCACTAGGCCATATTCCCAGCCCCAATGTAGCAGTCTTAATACCAACCAAAATGAACAATCTTCATCTAACAGATATTTATTCTACATTGACTGCCCAACAGAATACATACAGTCTCCTAAAATGGTATATATTCTCAATTCCTATGTACTTACTAATAAATGCTTGATTCTATACCATACGAAAGTGTAAGTTTAAGAGGATTCAAGTGTTTCATGACAATAATGACATTAAACTAAAGTCAATGATAGCGATACTGGAAAATAACTTGTTATGTATAAATTAATAACATAGATCTACTCAATGGACCAAAGAAATAAAGGAAATTATAAAGAAAAAAATGACAAAAATATGTGGAATGACTTTAAAGCAGCAGTTAAAGAAAATTTGTAAGAATAAGTACCTATAAAACATCAAGTCAATAACCTCGACTATCTCTAGAATAAAAACAACTAGTACACAGAAGATCTATAGTACTAAAGAAAGTAAAATACAGTGGAATAGAAAATAGAAATACAACAAAAAATCAAGGCAGCCAAAAGCTGTTTTAAGTTGTTATTGCAGTGTTTGGGACTGAACCCCAAACCTCATGCATGTTAGGCAATACCCATTGAGCTACAATACATTCTCAGCCCACAAAAGCTGTTTGTTTTTTATAGTAAAAATGAAATTGATGAACCTCTAACAGGGCTCAATGGGACAAAAAAGAGAAGATATAAATAACCAACAGAGAAATTAGAATAGTGCCATAACTAGGGATCTTACAACTATAAAAAAAAGAAAAGAAAAAAGAAAAAAAATTAGGCCAGGTGGCAGTGACTCATCTTGTAATCCTAGCTACTCAGGAAGCTGAGATCTGAAGATTTCACTTCAAAGACAGCCTGAACAAGAATTAACCAGCAAAAAGCTGGAAGTAGAGATGTGGCTCCAGCTGTAAAGTAATAGACTTGAGCAGAAAAAGCTAAGGGACAGTGCTGAGGCTCTAAGTTCAACATTGAGTTCAACTATTACACACAGACACAGACAGATAGACAAACAGAAAGACACACACACGAGAACAATGAAATTTTTTTCTTTAAGTTTGATAAATGATGAAACAGATAAATTATTTAAAAGATACAAGCTAGCAAGTTCACTTAAATGCAAAAAAATAGGTCTAATTCTATTATATAAATTGAAATTTTGGTTAAACACTTTTCTACAAAGAAACTTCCAGGGCCATAGGGCTTTACTGATGAATTCTATCAATCATTTAAGAGCAATTACTAAATTTATAAACTATTCCAGAAAAAGTTGAAGAAAAAATTCTCCCCTTATCAATTTTATTGTCAAAATTAAACTATTACTCATAAAAAGACAAAAATTCGTAACTTTCAGAAAATGTCATTCAGCAATATTCCAAGTGATAATATATCATGATTAAGTTGGATTCATCTACAAATGTAAGGTTGGCTCAATGTTTGTCAGTTAGACAAAAGTTGAAAAATGTAATTATTTCAATAAGTTCACCTTTTTAATGAAATGTAATATCCACTAAAATTTTCACAACAATGTATTGAGAATGGAACTTAGCCTAGGGAAACATGTAAAAGTACTCAATTTTGACCTTTAAAATTTGTGGTGAAATTATTTTTTCCCGTAAGGTCAGAAACAAGGCAAGAAAATTTTATTCAACATTACACTGGAGGCTCAAGTTAGTATAACAAGTACAAATAAAAGAAATAAATGATGTCTATAATAGAAAGGAACTCAAATTACTTATTTACAGGAAACAAATTTAAAAGCTCTAGAAAAGTAGGAATATGGTAATAAGTTTATATAATTATATAATATTGGTTCAATATTAGAAAAATCTACTTGTTTTCCATCCATTTGAAATTAAGAAATCAATTCTATTCAAAACAAGGTTCAAACATAATAATCATTAAAAGATAAATCTGAAATGATGTGTAAGACCTATTTATTGAAAAAAATAATTCCTAATAGAAATTGATCAAGGCTAAATAAATAGAAACAAAAATCATGTTATATAGAAAGGCTCAATATTATTGTCAGTTTTCTGTAAAGAGACCTATATGTTCAATATAATCCCAATCAAAATTTAAAATGATTTTTTTTAGAAAATAAATGGTTGATTTTAACACTGACATGGAAACACAGTCTTTGACAAGAATCAAGCACTATTCCAAGACAGTAAGTTGTAAACCAACTGCACAACTTGGGAGCAGGGGCTTGGGGAGCAGAGAAGGTGGGGGAAAAATCAGGGAGTAGGTAACAAGTTTGACAAGGAAAGTACTCACTACCTTACATATGTAACTGTAACCCCTCTGTAAATTACCTTGACAATAAAAATAAAATTTAAAAAACACAATATTCCAAAAGAAAAGCAAAAATACTCAAGAAATGCAATAGTTGACTTAATAACATACTATACAGGTACAGTATAATACTATCATAGAGACAGACAAATGTAACAATGAAACCAATAAAGGAGAAACAGGTGATTTTCAACAAAAATATAAAATAGTTCATTAAAGAAAGGCCAGTCTTTTCCAATCGTAATCTCAAAACAACTGGTATTATTTATATAAAAAGCACTTAAACACTACCCTATAACCACTTTAAAATGAACTCAAATCAGAATTCTAAATGTTAAAACTTAAACTAAAATCCTGAACAATGCATAGGAGAAAATTCTCAGTAGAGAGAAATAGACGAGGCAAATATTTCTTAAATAAGACATTAAAAATTAAGCCAGGCACCAGAGGCTCACATCTATCCTAGTTACTACCAAGTAGGCTGAGATCTGAGGTTTTCAGTTACAAGCCAACCTGGGCCAGAAAGTCCATTAGACTTTTATCTCCAAACAACCAGCCAAAAACCATAAGTGCAACTGGTGGCTCAAGTGGTGGAGCACTAGCCTTGAGCAAAAAAGCTCAGGTCCAGTGTCCAGGCCCAGAGTTCAAGCCCTAAGACTGGCACCAAAGAATTTATGAACTTCTGCTTCTCAAAATAAACACAACTAAGCAATTTAAAAGATAAACTATGAACCAAATCAAAGTATTTGCAAACAGCATATATGGCCAGTGACTTACATAAAAAATAAATGAGAAATCTGTAGTTATTCTGACTTCTCATTTATTTTAGATGCAAGTCACTGGTTGTATATGCCATTTGAAAATATATTAAAAAAGAAATGTACTCATAACCTGACTTATGTAGCTACAACCCTTCTGCTCATCAACTTTACAATAACAGTAAAAATAGGTAAATAAATGAGAAACTTAAAAGGTAGCAAGAAAATAAGCAATTCAATTTAAATGGGCAAAAGAGATAAAAAGGTATTTTACTAAAGAACATAGATAGGAAATGAGTGCAAGAAAAGATGTCCAACATTATTAGTCCTTAATGTGATAAAATTTAGAACCACAATGTGACAGTACTACACATTAAGCGGATGTTCAAGATTTAAAAAAATAATAATAACTGACCTTACCAACTACTGGCAAGGATATGAAGCAAATAAAACCCTTTTAAGCTGTGGTTGGGAATTAAAAATTAGACGATCACTTTGAAAAACAGTTTAGCAGTGTCTTCAAAAGTTAAACCATACACCTGCCATGTGGCATAGTCATAATACTCTGAGAAATGAAAACATGTCCATACCATCAGCTGTACATGAACTTTTACGACAGCTTTATTGTCATATACCAAAACTTCAACAACTCAAAAGATCCATCAACAGGTGAATAAAGAAATGTACTCAAAGTATGTAACATGTATCCCCTATGTACATTACCTTGGCAATAAAATTAAATTAAAAACTTAAAAAAACAAAGAAACCATGGTGCATCCATACAATGGGTATTACTAATCAACAAAAAAGGAAAGGAAATATTGATACATATAACATGGAAATTTCAAAATAACTGTTCTGATTTAAGTCAGATACAAAAATACAAAGCAGGATTCCACTTATAAATATAGAAAAAACAAACCAAATAGTGAGAGATTCAGTGGGTTTCGTATATGAAGCAGGCATTACAAAAGGACATCTAAGAAAAAATTTGGAGATCATCAATAGGCTAATTATTTTATTTAAATTAAGATTTCACAGATATATATATCTCAATTTTTATCAGATTGTGTAACTAAGTATGTGTAGTTTACTATATGTCAATTATATTACAATAAGGCTATTTTATTTTAAGTGAATATTAAAAACTATTCCAAGTATAGTTTAGGTAGTTAAACTCTTAGGCTTACTCCTATCAACTTCATTAAGTTATTCATTTCGTTTTTACATCTAAGAGAATAATTAGTAGCACTTGGAAATGATCTAAGTGACAAGAACATATAAAAATCCATTAACTGACACAAAACTAAATAAAATGGAATAAAAAATTACCATTCAAAATTTCCATAGGAGAATATTTCAGTTTCATTTCGATAAAATAAGAGTTAAAATTTATAAGCAGAGACTCACCTCTTTGGACAATCTTGTGAAGACATCTCCTCCCCTGAGAAAATCCAGTATTAAATACAGCTTCCCTTCAGTCTGAAAAGCTAATTAGAAATTATAATAGTAACAGACCAATCTCAAAGGCATTAAAAAGTTTAATGTGCTCCCTAATTAACGTATCTGTTTAGAATTTTATCACTAAACACTATACAACAATTAAATAGTTACTCACATGGCCTATTGTTGCATAACAATCTCAGAATTAAATCCCATGTTTAATCCAGTGTTAAAATAGCTATAAATTCCTTCCTAGAATATAATCAGCTTTGTGGCTTTACATGAAAACTTCTACCATTACCATTTTCCTGATTCATGAGGCATTACTTTCTACTGCAGTTTCCTTCGCTGTGCTTCCTAATAATCCGCTGAAAAATTTAATGATTCTATAAAGCTTAACCTTTAACAAATTTTTCAGAATTTCTCCGTTTTCACATTTCTCTAATGCCTTCTTATCCCCTATCTTGACCAAAATTACTTGCTACTGCTTTTGAGATTTCATTTTATCCTATGCCTTTTATAGTACAATTAATTTATTTGCACTTCTGTGTCCTCTACAGAGTATGAATTTTTCATGGTCAGAGTAAACTACAGCTCGCTACATTTAATATGGCGTTTTGCACACAGAGGTGTTTATTGACAATTCTAATGATGTAGTCAAGATCTAAACAAATCCTTAAATACTATTACTTTTATTTCAGTAAGGAAACAATGAATGAAAGGATAATTGACCAGAAATTCTTGTGGACCTTTTATAAATATAACTGGTAAATGTCAAAAGTACAGTACGAATATAATTAACAGCAGCTACTTCTTTAAAATGCATTAAACTAAAACTGATATAGTAGATTACACCAATTTTATCTATTCATCTATTCATCTCTCATTTACTTCCCAAGAAAACCGTAAGTATACATCCTCTTCCCCGTAACATGCTCATAAAGGAGTCATAACTCAAAGTCAAACAATATGACCTCAAAGGTTTTGTATTTTCCATCACATCCACTGCTTCTTACTGATATCCCTTTCCTCCTAAGTTGAATAGTTCACATAGACTAAAACAACTACATGATCCTCTTGAACAGAACTAGGAAAACAAGATTAACACATCCATTCTGATCAAACATCTGAATTTGGGGCAGGGGTGTGCGTGCACAAGTGAGTGTGAACGCCCTGGGGCTTGAACTCAGGACCTGGGTGTTGTCCTAAAGCTTCTTTTGCCCATAGCTAGTATTCTGCCATTGAAGTCATACTGCTGCTTCTGGCATTTTCTGAGCAGTTTGTTGGAAATAGTCTCCTGGCCTTTACTGCCTAGGCTATCTTCCAACAGCGATCCTCAGATCTCAGCCTACTGGGTAGCTAGGATTATAGGTGTAAGCAACCAGCACCCAGACTGATTTTTTTTTAATATAAATTACTACAGCAGTTCATAGCCTAAGGTCACTGATGGTACAAAGCTCTATAGAAATACTACTAGAAAAATAAGTTGGAGGTAACTTAGACAAATATTAACTTAGACAAATTATCCAAATAAGACAAACAACTATAAGTAAAAACTAGATTCTGATACTTATTTTAGATAAATGCATTTTACTGCAGTAAAATTCAGTAAGTTTGAAGTATTAACTTCTTACTATCATATAATCTAAAAGCAAATCTTAAATCTCTATTGTCAAAAGAAAAAATGACATACCATAGTGCAACTTGACAATAAATGGATGGTTCACTTCCACAAGAATATCCCTCTCCATCTTTGTCCGAACTCTGTCTCGAACTAAAAATTACGTAAGAGTAGAATATATTTTATTTGTTCACAATTTCAGAGACCATCTGATCAACAATCTGCCAATCAAATACTAAAGTATAACATCAAAATTGACTAAATTATTGTCCATATTCCTATACAATGACAATACTCTTTGAAAACCAGCAAGTTCAGTTTAGAAATGATTTAAATAGCATAAAAAAGCAATTGGCTAATGTACATTTATTATGCAATAGGCTTTAACTGTTCAAATGGATTTATTAATTAAAACTGAACTTAGTAGTATTTTACCACAGTGTACAAAATAGTGTATGTAAGTGTATGCAGGTGGTTGTGCTTTCTCAATATGCAATATAAACACTGATAAAAGAGGAAAAATGGAAATTAGGAAAAAGGAAGCTTAATAATCTGGTAAGTTCTTACTGAATTAAATGAAACACATCACATTACTTAGCATTAATCTTTTACTGTGATACTCTCTCCCTAAATTAAGGCATACCTGAATATCAAACACCAGAAGTATTACTTGCTAGCCAGAAAACTTTAAGTTAACATTGTTATAGAACTATTCACCTCATATAAGCAATTCACAACATAGTTCTCAGATACCATCATTCTTAAAAATAAGATTTACCACATTCTAATTTAATAAACATTCTAATTTTCTACCTTTTAAAGAAGCCTTTTTTAACACTTTCATTGCATAGAGTTGCCCAGCATCAGGACCAGTCTTCTTTCTCACAAGAAACACCTAATAGGGGAATTTAAAAAAAAGCAGTGGAATTCATAGTTCAAGCCATATTTTAAAGGTTGATCTATGTGTGTGAAGTTCCTTAGATAAAAAAGTAGTTATGATATGCTATTGTACACTAAGATACCTACTGAGAATTTTGTATAATAATGGAATGCACATTTCAGAAAGCTAAAAAAGGAAGAAATCCATTTCTAGTAACACAAAATAAATTACACTGTTGTCCTTATAATGTATATACTTAATATTTTATCATGGTCTCCTTCATTGGGAAAAAAATCACAATATACACATACTACTTTAAAAAAATCTGTAAGTTGGGTGCCTGTAGCTCATGCCTATAATCCTACTCAGGAGGCTGAGATCTGAGCATAATGGTACGAGGCCAGCCCATGCAGAAAAGTCCTCAAGAAACTCTTAGTTAACCATTCAAAAACCAGAAGTGGCCTTGTGGCTCAAAGTGGTAGAGCGCTAGCCTTGAGCAAAAAGAGGCTCAGGGACAGTGCCCAGGCCTTGACTTCAAGCTCCACAACTGACAAAAAAAATTATAGATAACATGGTATAGAACTAAGAGAATTTTTGTTGTCAATCCTGTGGCTAGGACTAAGGGCCTGAGCACTGTCCCTGGCTTCTGTTTAGCTCAAGGCTAGCACTGTACCTCTGGAGCCACAGCACCACTTCCAGCTTTTTCTGTTTATGTGGTGCTGAGGAATTGAACCCAGGGCTTCGTGCATGGTAAGCAAGCATTCTATGGCAAAGCCACATTCCCAGCCTAAGAGAAGTTTTTGCTGTAAGAAATTAAATAGCACAATGAAAGACTAATTTCAAGTAAAGACCTCTTTTTAAGACTCAAAGCCAGGGACTGGGAATACGACCTAGTGGTAAAGTGCTTGCCTCGTATACATGAAGCCCTGGGTTCGATTCCTCAGCTCCACATATATAGAAAAAAGCCAGAAGTGGCGCTGTGGCTCAAGAGGTAGAGTACTAGCCTTGAGCAAAAAGAAACCAGGGACAGTGTTCAGGCCCTGAGTCCATGCCCCAGGACTGGCAACAAAAACAAAACAAATAAACAGAAATGACTCAAAGCCAATTTTACCTTAATCAAAACCAAATTTTATGACCACAAATTTCCTTGTGGTCTGTTTTAGAAGTTATATGGTACTTTATTTTCTAATGAAAAATTAGAGAATAGACTTATTGTTCCGTCAGGTAAAAGATTCAAAATGGCAAATCACTTCAATAAACAAGTGAACATTAAACTCTCAAGTTACTCTGGCATTGCTTGTAAACTCAAGAAATATCTCATTTTTCATAAACTACAATTATAAAAAATAAAACCTAGTTTTCTACAAAAACTTAGCTATAAATACATATATTTATGTATTTACAATTATTTACTTTTAAGGGTTTTTTGGCAATATAAAACCATCTTTCAAGTGGAATTTTCAGAGTTTAAACCAAACAATTATTTTAGAGCCTATCATCAATTATTTCTATATTGAGCAGACTAACAGATTAAAAGTACCATCTTATGCTATTTTCTTGCTAGTTCAGGATTTTTAAATATAGAAGTATATTTTTCAAGTGAGGTTAGAAAAGATATACATAAAAACTATATCTATCATGGGGTCTTAAATGCCATGAAATATTTATATTAAGCTACAAAAGTTACAACCACAGAGGCTTATTTAGTAATTTATTTCTTTTATCAAGGTTTCATTTATTGATAAACAGACTTATACATGTCTGTACAGCTGCGTTAAGAGGCAGTCCCTGATATTTTATAAGCATAAGATTGAATGAATTTTCAAAAGTCAAAAACAAAACAACCCTCTTCAAAGCTAAGTAAAGCATACTAACCTTAAGAATCAGAATCAAAGGTTTTACTCAGTTTTATTGAGGATGTCAGATTTCTTTTGTGTAGAATCATAGGACCAAATGCTAATACCAAAGGGTCCCATCTTACCATTGACGTTCCTATCACAGCTATCTTTATCAATCTCTTAGGGAAGCAATTCTCAATCTTTTTGTTTACATCAAAATACCTCAAAATCTTAAACGTTAATAAATACTCAAAAGAGTTTTAATTACTGTGGTTACATCTGATAACGTTTAGCAAATTAGACATAAAATTGCAAATTAATTCATTGAAAGTACACCTGTTGTATGTGAAAATAAATGTTTTGAAATATAACAATATTTTCTATAATACTAACTCTCCAGAAAATTAATGTAAAGTTTGCAATTGAATTACACTTTTGCAAAATGTTTGCCTTAAAAGAAGATGGTTAGCTTCTTTCCTATTTGTCTCTACACTCACCATTGCAAGTAAGATGTTTTTCTTGAAGTGCAAGTATAGAAATTAGACATTATTAAGATATGATTTAGAAAATGGAACAATATCATAATAAACTTTTCATATAACAGAATAATATGACATGACCAGAATTTGAAAAATGTTAGTTTCTTAGAGGTTCCATAAAGCAGAGAATCTGAAATCATAGCCATTATCTGTCCATATTGCTACAAAAAAAATCCACTGGCCTATTTTGCACTGTCAATGAATTTTGTACATATGATTGATTGATAATACAGTGTACTAGTCAACTCAAAAATACCAATTCAGTTAGTTATAGTCACAAAAAGTATTAAAATGTCAAGCTCAAAGTAACACATAAAATCTAATGTTCTAATTTTTGCTTTAAACCTCTATTTGCATCTGATAACAATTCTACAGTTCCTTAGGAAATATGCTCACTTCAGTTCTGAAAAGATATATACAAAGTACCCAAATAATACTTAAATACCCAAATTTAAGTAATCATACTGTGTCGTCATTTTTTTAGGTAGAAATAGTAATGAAGAAATTGGCTACTTCATCTTACTACTGAAAACTTCACACAAGCTCTCCACCTTAAGAAAACAGTGTATTTGAGGGTATAGCTAGAATGATTTATTAATACTTTTCATTGCAACAGAGAATATTAAAAACATGTATTCAAGAGTTGAGATCTAATATTTTAAATATTTGTTGATGCCTTACCAAGGAGATAGTTTTTGTGTGCCTGTCCTGGGGCTTGAATTCAGGGCCTAGCTATTGTACCTGAGCACTTTTGCTCAAGGCTAGCACTGTACCACTTGAGCCACAGTTCCCCTCCTGGCTTTTTTTTGGTGGTTAAATGGAGATAAGAGTTTTCTGAACTATCCTACCTGGAGCTGGCTTCAAATTGAGATCCTCATATCTCAGCCTCCTGAGTAGCTAGGATTACAGGCATGAGCCTGTAAGAACCATTCTTAAACTCTAAAGTGTCAAGGAAACATACAAAGTCTACCACCACTATTTGGAGTTAATACCTTTATTTTTCCTAGATACCAACAGTTATTAAAGTACTATATTAGAATGAGATACTCATAGAAGAATGTTGGAAAGTGCTCAGCGAATTGCAGACCACACTTTTGAAAGCTACTGTTTAGAACAAAGCCATTAGTAGGATTGTAAAAAAACAAGAGTATGAATAATAAGAAGACACAATGAAAGGATGAAAGGTTTATGCCTGGGATCTTAGCTAATTAGAAGGCTGAGATCTGGAAGATCACAATTCAAAGCCGGCAGAGAAGTTCACAGGACTACAAAAATAACCAATAAAAGTTCAGGAGTCAGTGCCAGTGGCTCACACTTACAATCCTAACTATACAGGAAGCGGAAATCAGGGTTGTGACTCAAATTCAGCCCAGGCAGAAAAGCAGTGAGATAATTATCTCCAATTAACCACTAAAGTCAGAAGTGGAGCTGTGGCTCAGTGGTAAAGCACTGACCTTGAACAAAAAAGCTCAGGAAGGAAGGAAAAGTGGAGGCGGGAGACAGTCCAGGCTTTGAGAAAGACATTGGTGCAAAGCTATTTTCCTTAGCTCTTCTAATACTTTCTTCTATTCCAGTATGTCATTTAATAGAAAATATAATTAATAGAAAACTATTTGTTATGCAGCAAAGAAAAATTCTGTCATTTTCTCATAATCAATTAGAAGTAGTTGCACAGCTGCCTAAAGTCATATTTCTTCTTATAGTAGGGAAACTTTTTTAGTTAACTGAATCCAGTTTTGAGACACTATCTAGAAAGAAAATGAGTTATTCCAACATATTCTTTATGAATCATATGGACATAGATTTTTATGTTTTCCATTAAGAAGTACTTAATAAGCTTGTAGATGTTGAATAAATTATCATGCATCTTTAATTGCTGATTACTGATAAATGACCAACTACAAAAATTTTTGAAAACCATCACTTTTATTAATTATTTAAAACACAAGGGTTCAATGTTTATAAAAACTTATTCTTGAGTCCAAGAGCTAGACTTTTCCATCCAAAACACAAAGTATAAAAAGACAAAGGACTCCAAAAGCAATACTTACAAAACCATTTGGTATAAACCAACTGAACAATTCATGGGGGGAGAGAAAAGGGGTAAGGAGGCAACAAATTGTACAAGAAATGTACCCATGCCTTATGTATGAAACTGTAACAACTCTGTATATCACTTTGACAACAAATAAGTAATTATTCAGGAAAAAACATTTATATTTTTAAAGCTGGCAGTTGGTAGCCCATGCCTGTAGTCCTAGCTACTTCAGAGGCTAAGATTTTAGGATCCCAGTTTGTACACAGCCCAGCAGGAAAGTCTAAGAGATTCTTATCTACAATTAATCAGTAAAAGTCTAATAGTAGAGCTCTGGCTCAAATGGTAGAATACCAGCCTTGAGCAGAAAAATCAAAGGGACAGCACACAGGCCCTGAGTTCCAGCCCCAGTATTGGCACAAAATGAAAATAAAAATATTCCCTTTTTAATCAGTGCATGCATTATTTGTATATAAAATTTGATTTGGTATATGATATAAAAAGAAGTCCAGTTTGACAATACTGAACATGCTCTCAGTGTTTTATGTATTTTCAAAAAAGGTAAGCTATTAGGTATATAAAATTTCAACCTATACATTATTAACTATTAACAGCATTCCCTTTGGCATGCTTAGGACATAATTTCATATGCAATGTTCATAATGATAACATTTGTTTCTAAGCTTAAAGTATAATTTTTAATTGCCTCTAATTTTACTAGCATACTCCCATTAAATACACTATAAAAACATTTACTGTCAGGAGACGATATGAGTTAAAAATTCCATTTCTTGCATTTTAATAATGGAACCTTTGAAGAAAAACTTAAATACGACTGCAGTCCAAAGTTTCTTGGAATTGTTCCTACATTTATCTGATTCACAGCCTTGGCCAAATCTGATTCACAGCCTTGGCCAAATTCCTGAATAGGTTCAGCAGCTAACAAGTCACTCCTACACAATGCCTACACAAATGATGCAATCCAGACAAGCAAGTATGTTCACATCCTAAGAAGCAAAAAGAAGGCCACCTCCTTAATATTTCTTTGGCTGGTATATTACATAAATCACTATTCTGTATTTTAGTATTAGGAATATACAAAGGAATTTGATAGTATTTTTGTTACACTAATGTTCTTGAACAAATTTGTTTCCTACATTTAAGGACTATAGTGACAACTTGTCAACTTGATGTTATATTCAACATAGAGACGTTGTTAACATTTTTCATTATGTTATACAATATTGATTTTATGAAGAGCCATAAAAGGTCTTTCTCTTTTCTGTCTGATTTGCTTCTACCTAAAAATATAGTAATAGTAATACATTTGAATATATAGGTTTCTTTTTAATAACTTCCAGAAAATGTAAGTCTTCATTTTTGGCCTACCTATAGAAAACTTGACAGCTCTATGTCATGTATTTGTGAATAGCAATATGTATTCCTAACCTCATCTAATTTTTCCAACTCTGAAATTTGTTTGTATCAACTCTGTCACTTACTTTTAACTTTATTATATTCACTATTCATGTCTGAAAGCCTTAAATCTTTTCAAGAACAATGCTAGAATTAAATGAATATATGAGTAGATGTATACATCAAGTTAAAAACATTTTAAAGCCCCAATTCTGGTTTTCTGGTGGTTAACTGAAGTCTCTCAAAGACGTCCCTGCCCAGGTTGGCTATGAACCATGATCTGGATCTCAGCCTTCTGAGTAGCTAGTTTACAGGAATGAGCTACCAGTACCCAGATATTCCATTAAGCACTTATTAAGCATATGGACATTATATAAATTAGCACATATCTTTAAAATAAGTCTAAGAGCTAGACTCTTCTATCACAAAAGCTGGCAGCTGGTGGCTCCTGCCTGTAATCCTAGTTACTTAGGAAGTTGAGATCTTAGGATCCTAGTTTAATTATCATGACTTAGCTTTTAGATATATCAAAGTCAGGAACCAGATCCACATACTTCTTTGCCCAAGAAACACGTTATCAAGCATTAAGTAATCAACACTAATAATGAGAGTATGAGTTGGTTTTACCCTATTTTGCTTTATTGAAAATTTAAGTTCTTTGAAAGCTAGTGTTTCATGTATCACCTATCTGCTCTTCTTCTACTTTACTCATCCTTGTTCTAGTTTTCTTTCTGATGATAGATGAACTCATGAATTATAAAACATAAATATCAACTTGTTATAGAGAGCTAAGAAATGCAGTGATGGGGGTTAACACTGATCATGATGCACTATACTTCTAACCTGATTTATTGAGTTGAAAGCCCTTCGTACAATTTCTAAAGACTTTTTAGTAAGAAATATAGATGACATCACCAGATGAGAGCAAGCTATTTTGTGACAATATGAACAGGAAGACCAAGAATGCTATTTTTATAACAATTCAACCACCTTTATTTAGGCCACTAAAAAAGAATATGGCTATATATTTTCCTAAAGAAATGTAATCTCAAAGGATTAGAAAACTTTGACTATCATAGGGAAATATAAGAAAATAGGAGAATAACAGTAATTAGTCACTTTTGTAGACATACTTTGATAAATTTAGATATTAATTTAATGTATCAGATATCTATGTATGTGTGTATATAAATGCATATATGTACCTAATAATAATGTTCAAAAGAAATAAATGTAGAAAAAGTATTTATTACCTTTCCAAATGATCCCTGACCAAGAACTTTGAGCAACTCAAACTGTGCAGGATCGGCTTTCTCATATCCTTCTTTTACATGATTTGTAATAGGGATTTCTTTAACAACACCTTCATCCTGTAAAAAAACCAAACAATACTTAAATTTAATTCCACTATCTCATGATTAGTGTCATTCAAAATCAGAGATTATGTAAGATACTACTTTCATTTAAAAATAGAGTTTTGGAACTTAATTTAACATACATATAAAGCACCACCACCACCTTCCCTACTATATAATTTCTTGCCAATGGTAGTATGTGAAGCAAAATTCATGCTTCAGCTTTCTAATTACATAACAATAAAATGGAAGTATTAATGTCCATCTCAAGTCACTCACTAGCATATGATCTATAAGGAAATCAAGACACAACCTTGAAAAATTGTAGAGCATGAAAACACTGTAAAGCCCAAAAAGTCTCTAAATGGTATTTCACAATATACTTTTAAATATTTAAATATCCAGTTAACAACAATATAAAAGAAAGTGGCATAGTCAAAAATTTTAAAGCCCCCAAAAATGTTCTCAGCCCATGACCCTTTTTACTGAAGATGTAAATATAAGCTATATGCCAGCTTTCCTACTTTCTGCATCAGGTAAAAGGAAGCCACCCATAGGGAGGGGGAGTTGTGCCCCTGATGCAGGGCTGCATTCAGCTGTGGTGACTACATTTAAGTGAGTTGTAACTTTAATCCCCTGACAATTGCACCGTAGCTAGGATGAAAAAACCTCAGGTGCATTGCATATCACCAAATACAGAGTTGATAGGATATCTTATACTACACTTTCACTATACTAGTTAATGAAGAAATTTGTTCACATGGCTAGCTAATCACAATGTCTACATGTCTTGATAGCTTTCCATTAAACCATATCAATTCTGTTCTAGATGGTAAGATTGTTATTAATCAATGAATCCTTCAATTATTTGATAAATCGATGATGGTTGTGCCCAAAGTGGACAAGATTATGGTTCCAAATGAGGTAAGCTTCATGATGACTAAAATAATAAAAATGTCATACAGGTTGTCAGAAGTCTCTCAAAAGAAGTTTGAGGGCAGACGAAGGTTAGTTTTTGGTACTAGGATCCACTACTAAATAAATGAAAAATTAACTCTGAAGGCATGTGATGCATATGTTTCTTACACATCAAAATGATACTTCACCAGATGATTTTTAAGTAGTCTGTGATTTATAAATGTTTTCTTTCAGTGGTACTCGGGTTTAAACTGAGGGCTTTGTGTTCATTAGGCAAACACATTGCCACTTGGAGCCATGCCATGACCCTGTTTGTTTCAGTTATTTTCCAGTTGTTTTTAGTTATTGTTTTGGCTTGAATTGAGCCTTGATCTCCCTACTCATGCCCACCAGGCATCTGGGAATACAGATGTACCACCCATGCCAAGCTTGTTTGCTGAGATAGGACCTGGCCTTTTGCCTAGGCTGATCTCTGACTATGATCTTCCTAATCTCCACCTCCAAAGTAGCTGATATTATAGGTGTGAGACACCATGCCTGACCTATAAATGGTTTCTTAAAAATAATCTGCTGTAAGAGTGAATTTCCTCATTTGAAAGGAGCTTTTTATTTAAAAAGGGGAGGGGCATGGTGGCCCAAACCTGTAATCATAACTAATTGAGAGCACAGTAGGTTAGAGGCCAACAAGGTGGGGGTGGGGGTGGGGTGGGGGATGACCTGTGATTCCAGTTGCATTAGAGGTGTAAGTACGTGGGAAGATCATAATTCCAAGGACTGTTAAGGCACAAAGTACAAAACCCTATCTGAAAAATAACTAAAAGCAAAAAGGGATGGAGGCATGGCTCAACTGGTAGAGTGCCTCTCTACTGAGTGCAAGGCACTGAGTTAAAAACAACAACAACTCAGTATTACAAAAAAAAAATCAAGAGCTGTATATACAGGTATTAAAAGTAGGGAAGCGAAAGGGAATATCAAAATCGAGAGACAAGCGATAAAAAGACAACTCCAAAAGCAATATGTACAAAACCATTTGGTGTAAACCAACTGAACAACTCGTTGGGGGAGAGGGGAAAGGAGAGGGGAGAAGAAGGGAAATGAGGGAGGAGGTAACAAATTGTACAAGAATGTACCCATTGCCTTACATATGAAACTGTAAACCCTCTGTATATCACTATGACAGTAAATAAGTAATTATTCAGAAAAATGTACATACACATTCTTGGTAGTGGTTCTAGAAGTGTATGTATTAGTGACATAGTTTCATATATATAATAATTATGTATATCAAAACAAAATAATGTATAATCTAATCAATATTATGACTAACTGAATTTTTGTCTTTTTAAGTTTTTTAAGTTTTGCTCCCTGTTCTGCTATTCAGCCCTGACCAAATCACAAGAAACGTCCTACTTGAAATCTCTCACATGACAAATAGGTTTCAGTAAATGGGGCTCTAAGGTCTTCCTCTACGCGTGTGACTTCATATTGAACATAACACATTATTGATGGTTAAGAAGGCCCTTCAAGTCCCTACATTGAATAAGGTCATTATTATAAGCATTAATTATAATGACATTCATGTTTTACAGCGTTACAAGGAAAAACTACTCTTACTTTCACCATTCCTAAGCAAGCTTTACAAATTAAACTGTCTAACGTTTCTTCTCTATATTAATATCCTTACATGCCTATGATTGTCGTATCTACATACAAGTGGCCAAAAAGCAGCTGAAAAGCAGCTAACAGAAAAATGTAACTAGATGAGAAAGACCATTCTTTCTGATAGCCACCACAAAACATTGTTACACTGTGACCTAACTGTAAGCTTATTGAATGTAGCTATTAACCACATTCATCTCTGTATTTCCAATGCTTAGTGTAATATTTGTTTGATCTTTCAGGACTAGCAAACCAAAGCAATCGTGTAAATTTTATGAAAAGGGAAGGAAGAAAAATATACTTTAAAAATAAATATTAACCAAACACACACAAAAAGGTAACTGTGAGACAATGGATATGTTCACTTGGTTTACTATAATCATTTCATTGTAAGTCAAAACATCACTGAACACCAGATATATATGTTTAACAAAAAAGAAAGCCTCAACATTGCAATGAATAAAAATATCAAAGCACATAAAGGGTACATGTTTGTACGATTCGCAACACAAGAAGGTGGTACCATATTTAAATATCTACATAAATTTAAATAAAACACTATTGCAAGAGAATAATTTTAAAATATTCCTTATAAGATACATGTGTCAAAAAATATGAAATCTGGGGCTTAAAATATCAGCAAACTAGATTTGCTTCAAAGAATGTGTATTTTGAGTGAAACATAAATTTACCTTTCTTGTTAATAAAAATATAAATTAGTCTCCCTTCACTTGATTTTGTTCTTCCTTTTTTCTCCCTTTCCTTTCATTTTTCCCTGCTTTCTTTGTCTTCCTATCCTTTTTCCCTTCTCTTCCCCTCCCTTTCTTTTCTCCTTCTTTCATTTTCCTTCCCTCCATACTTTCTTTGAGTTATCGAGCACCTATTTTTAAGAATACAGGCACTGTGGGGCTGGGAATATTGCCTAGTGGCAAGAGTGCTTGCCTCGTATACATGAAGCCACGGATTCGATTCCTCAGCACCACATATATAGAAAAAAGGCAGACGTAGCACTGTGGCTCGAGTGGTAGAGTGCTAGCCTTGAGCAGAAAGAAGCCAGGGACAGTGCTCAGGCCCTGAGTTCAAGCCCCAGGCCTGGCAAAAAAAAAGAATATAGGCACTGTGGATTCCAAAATCAAACTACTAATCCACTGGTCTCTTAAAAACACATGTAGTTACACAATAAGAAGTTTTTAACCTACTGAGAGCTGAAATGCTTTCTTTAAAGAATCAAAAGTTAAGTATCTAGAAGAATAACACTAGTTAACACATTGTACATGCATTTTAACAAATGATACATGAATAAAATTATAAGCTAATAATATATATTAGTTAATTTAGAAATTAAAATATAGCTGACCTTATACTAATAGAAAAAAGTATATAATCATAAACGTGATCTTCTTTGAAATTTATAAAGTATTTGTAGTATTGAAAATATGCATATTATTTCAGGAAATAACAAGCATTCCATAAAACTCTGAATATAAACATAAACAGACCCTATTTCCCCAAATATTAAACAGCTATGTTTATTTTGACATATAAGACATTGTCAGTCAAAACATTTTTTCTAATCTGTTATTGTTAGAAAAAGAGGGCACTAGGCAGTGAAATATTATATCAAATATCTTTTTATCAGTGACCCATTACTTAATACTTAAGAACTGTGAAGTTTGTCTTCAAACTTCAAAAGGAAAATGGCTCATGATGACACTTATTAAAATTTCTATTTCCTACATATTTCAACTTTGCTGGTCATGCTTGCATATTCTCTCTCTCTCTCTCTCTCTCTCTCTCTCTCTCTCTCTCTCTCTCTCTCTCTCTCTCTCTCTCTCTCGACTAGGTTAGTTATCTAAATCAGGAAATACCAAATGTGCAAAAGTATGTGCCTCACAGTTACATCCTCAGTGCCTAAAGTTCAAATGTAAAGAACACTGTTTAAAGCCAAGTGTGGAGGTGAATGCCTTTAATATGTTTATTCAGGAGGTGTAACATAGAGAGATTTCAGTGTAAGGCCAGCATATGCAAACTTATCCTGAAACCTAAACTAAAAGCGAAAGAAAGCACTGGGGATATTGTTCAAATGGTAAAGTACTTTCCTAGCAAGCATAAAGCCCCGAGTTCCACCCCAGTACTAAAAATAGTTTTAAATGTTTACAAAAATTTATGTAACTAACTTAAAACAATATGTACAATACCACATTATTTTAAATAAAAAACAATAACAAAAATACTAACAATGTCACACAGAAATACACATAACAAAAAATCTTAAAATGAAAACATTTAAAAATAGTGTTTAATAGGTTAATGTTTAAACAGTGCTTCTTATCACCCATACAGTTTTTTTAAATTTATTTATTTATTTTTATTTTTTTCAAATTCTTATTATTAAACTGATGTACAGAGAGGTTACAGTTTCATACGTTAGGCATTGGATACATTTCTTGTACTGTTTGTTACCTCACCCATACAATTTTAAAGATACAAACTGAGTACATTAGCCATCATTTACCCAGTCTACAGGGTTTTAAGTGCTAGATTACATCTAGTAAGCACTGAAACTGATTGGATACAGTAAAACACAGTAGCATTCACCAGTGCATATTTTTTTAATATCTTTCCACTAAAAACTTTAGTTTCTCATTATTTTCCTGCTAAAATTAGAAAGGTAAAGATCTAACAATGACTATATCTATGAAGTTACGTTTGCTTCACATATACGTGTCCATTCATTCATGTATGAATAATGTTCTAAATTTGTTACTGTTAGAATATACCTGGTACTCTTCCCTACTCTTCTTTTTCATTTTTTTGGACAGTCCAAGGCTTGAACTCAGGACCTGGGCACTGTCCCTGGGCTTCTTTTACTTAAAGCTAGCATTCTACCACTTGAGCCACAGCACCATTTCTGGCTTTTTCTGTTTATGTGGTACTGAGGAATCAAACCCGGGGCATCATGCATGCTAGGCAAGCACTCTACCACTAAGCCACATCCCCAGCTGCTTATTCTTCTTTTTGTGGTTCTTTATATTCCTTATCTTCAAAAAATATCAAGTTATGCCTCTTATATTTATAGATCTATAGATAAAATTCTATAGAAATATATAGGTCTATATAGATCCAATTCTGATCTATACCCTCATCAAATATAGGTCAAATACTGAATTTATATTTGATTTTACTCAAAATTACAATGGTATTAAGTAAATTGAAAATGCTAAAGTGAATTATGCTAATTACCTTGTAAATTGGAACTAAAAAATATTGTTTCATAGTCACTATCTGCAGAGACAGTCAGATACACCATTTCAAAACAGAGTTTGGATAAACTAATTTAAATCCTTCTGATGGTTTCTAGGTGAAATAAATCCACTTAAGAACAAATTTCTTAATGGGAAAAGAAATCAAGATCGACTTTATCCACATCATTGTCCACTTCTTTTGAATCTATATAATATACAATAACATAACAGGATGCACACTGTGTCATTAGTCTTGATACTACTACTTGCTAGATTTGTCATATAATATAAATGGCAAACTCTCCAAACATCAGTAGACTAATCTATATAATGAAAAATGTCAAAATGACAGAATACTATCTTTGATGCTCCTCCTCACTTAAAAACTGCACAGCCCTATGAGATTATCTACAAAACAACTATAAAACTATGCTGTAAGTGTACATTTGCCAGAGCTTCCCTAAAATGTTAAGAAAACCCTTTGTAAACTAGATTTTGTGAAATAAGATTCTAGTACAAAGGCTGTGAATAGAATAACCTAATTATCTATGTTTTTTAGAACTAGTTTCAAGCTTCTAAAATATTTTACATTTAGCTGTACTGGAAACCAAAAAATGAGTTTCAAATTATTATTTCAGGCTATTGTTATAGTTTACAATTTCTAAGAACTTCTTTTTACCTTGAAGTTGAAGATGATCATATTTAGTGTAATGTACATAACTCTTTAGTTAAGTACTCCTCATATACCAGCAAGTAAAAAATTTTATCTATCATACTTTAAATGGAAGACTCTCATGACATATACTTTATATTTCAATTATGTATCTTCAAATACACAAGCTGGAGAAATAGCTTGTGAGTGTTTGCCTCATATGCATGAAGCCCCGTGTTTGATCCCTAGTAATGAAAACAAATTATTTTTGAGCTGGAGATGCAGCTCAATGGAGTACTTGGATAGCATTTCTAGGAACTCAGGGCTCCTTAAGTTTAATCTATAGCACTATAAAAATAAGCAAACAAACCTTCTTACATAAACATTTTTCTCATAAAAAATCTGTCTTATAATTTGAAATAGTTAATTTACTAATATTGAACTTCTTCACCATTAATTTACATTAATAAATTCCTTTAAAACCTTTTCTTCATTCCAATCATTCCCATTTCGTTTGTTCCAATTATTCCCTTTCACTATAAGCTAAAAATGCTACTTAATGAAATTAAGATGAGTGCTTACCAGGCAAGAATCTGCTTCTCCTTCTTCCATTGGCTCTTCAGCCATTTTATTACCATTTATCTGAAAAAAATTGTTTAAAACTTAAGGTTCAGAAATAATGAAACAATAGCAATAATAACCAAGGAAAACAGAACCCTAAAAATTCCCCTTCACAATCTAACAAGGCCCATACTTACTGCAAAATATAAGGGCAAAGGACACAGAGAGGCACCTGGAAAAGTAACACTACAAATACAGTTCACAGATTGTCCATGAAAATCTTTGATTTCTCCAGAGCTTTATGTTTCGTTTCATTTTATTTAGAATTCTGTTATAATGGATGACCATATACTAAGTATATGAACAATGTATTTTCATTAAGATTGTCCTCAACCAAATGTTTATCATATGAAAAAGCTACAAAACTCAAACTTTGATATATTCAAAGTAAATTAGATGAGATGAGTTTTATATAGCTATGGTGTTTTTTAATTCTCTTATCATATGATTCCATTTAAAATCATAAGATACTAGTCAAAAGAATAAACTATAAGAGAAAGCAGTAAGTGGTCATGGAAACAAAATTATTCCAACATACAAAGCTAAGAAGATAATTATATATACTTTTCAACTACAAATTAAACAACAAGAAGAGGATTTAGCTCAAAGGTCTACACAGTATGTTACATGGGCCTAATCTGGCGTGTTGCCTATTTCTGCAAATTTTTTTACTAGCAACACCATTTGTTTCCATGTTATCTATGACTGCTTTCACATGAGAAGAACAGTGTTGAATACCTGAAACAGAGACTGCATCTACAAGGTATTCAATATTTATTATTTGGCCTTTAACAGAAAACATCTGACCTCTGATCTAAACGTTGAAAATTAAACAAGAGAACTAGTCTAGAAAAATAGTTTGTTTTTTTGTTTGTTTGTTTTTTACCATGGCTCATTGGAGATCTTCTAATTATGTGTATGAATCAATGTAACTTATAGTCTCACCAACAAACTGTATGTGTAGGGAATACAACCAAGTAAATCCAATATAAAATATTCCCCAAGACTCACACTAAGCCCTGGATTAGTATGCACGTTGAGTGGCAAATGAACAGTGATACAAATACTTTGAAAACTAAACTAACTTTTTGGAACCATTACCCGGAGAGAAAGAAACAGAACTTTGTAATCAACCAAACAATGTAGAATGCTTGATGAAATAAGCTAAAAATAAGTGTTATCAATTCCAAGATTACTCAAATGTTCAAATACCTGTCAAACATTTTAAAATAGCTGTCCTAACTATGCTATTCAGGAGAAGAAATAAACACATCTGAATGAAATGATAAAAAGGTTTCTGCAAAGAAATAGAAACTATTAAAAAAGAATGAAAGTAATCTAGAAATATATGAAAAATTTCAAAAAATACAGGACTCAATAATGAAATGCAGATGGAAAAAGATATAGTAATGCTGAAGATAGATCATGAGATGTCATCCAATGTGAAATGAAAATGAGTAAAAAATAAACCAACTTCTACATGCCCTGGCAATTTTATTATTGTATTCATAACCAAGGAAAATAAAGTCATTTGTCAAAAAGATACCAAACTCCATGTTTTTATAGCACAATTCACAATATGGTATTAGTCATATGCTATGCTATGCTATGACATGTTGTGTTATGTTATGATAGCCACTATATGGCATTAACCTAAATGTACACCAACAGGTGAATAGATAAAGAAAAAATTGGCAAATACACATGATAGAACACTACTGAACCATAAAAAGCATGAAATCCTGTCATCTGAAATAAAACAGATGGACCAGGAAAACATTATATTAAGCTAAACAAGTTAGGCTCAGAAAACAAGCACTGCAAAATATCACTCATATGTAGATCCTAAACCTTAAAATGTTGATCTACTAGATGTTGAAAGCAAATTAGGACTTCCAGGAAAACAGCAGAGGAGCAGCAGAGCCCTAGCTGAGCTCCCTCCAACATCGCAGTTTTCTCACCCCATAGAAACTTTTACTCCTAGAAAGAAAGCCAGAGAAAGTTCTAACAGTACAAGGATTCTGGCCAGGAAGGAAAAGTCGACTTTGCTCATCTGAAAACACAGATTTGAGCTCCAGGTGGCATCCTGCCACCACGCCAGTGCCAGCAGCGGCACAGCCCCCGGCACAGTGACCCACACTCCGCGCGGCTAAAACACAAAGCTTAGACCAGGGAGAAATCCTCCAGACGGCAGCTGAGCATGGATGGGCTGAAATCACAGAGAAAGCATGAGTACCCCACAAAAGATATTCTCACTTGCGCCCACAGAGCAGCTTCTGGAAGGTAGCCCTTCCCCCACCACCAGAGCAAAGCGCCATCTTTGCCACTGGCATGGGGTCAGACCAGACTGGAACTAAAGTGGGCCTGGGGAAAGCGAGGACAAAGGAGCCATCTTTGAAAAGGGCAAGAGGGACCGACCAGTGAGAGCCAGCTCCGCCCAGGAGAATGCCCTCTGCCCAGGCTGGAGGCTCGTCCTGTGCTGAGGCTTAGCCACAGGTGCCCTGCCCTGCCGACCGGAATTTCTAAATTTCAAGCGAAAGTAGCAAGCAGCTACCGGCGGCATGGAAACACCAGATAGGGGAACAAACAGTTCCTGAGACAGATACAAACGGTCCCATCAGAGAGGAAGCCCATTTCCCAGCCCGAAATGGAGCTGAATTCCATACCCAGCTTCCCCCAGGAGGCCGACCCACCCAGGAGGGAGGAATCTCCCCCAGGCAAGCAACTCTCAGCCAGGTAAACCAGGCCAGAAGTGCCCCGCCCTGGTGAGTCCACAGCCTATTCAAAGCCAGGTGTTAAAGGCTGGGGCCCCACAGCAGACAGAGGAGCCACGGTTCCTGAGACTGCTCACGTCCCCATCTACAGAGGATGCCCAAGGCCTACCTGCAAGCTGTGCTAACCACAGAGACCCAGGATTGCACCAACAGGGGAGAAGGGTGAGAACAGATGCACCCCGTGAAAACTGAAAGCAAGTCAAACCAGCCAATCAGGAAAATAGACTGCCGACCATCACAAGGAAACCAGAGACTGGGGAAAGACGACCCAAACAAAGAGAACTCCATTTTTTATTCTTTTCAAACATTTTTTAAACTTAAAAAAAAAATTTTTATTTTTATCACTTCTAAAATGTCGTTTGTTTTCTTGTTTTCCATTTTTACCTGTTTGTTTTATCAAGTTTTGGTACTTTTTTTGGTTGTTCGTTTTTCTGGTGTTTTTCCTTTTTATTTTTTATTTTTTTAAATAGTTTTTCTCTGTTTTGTGCATCTGTCTTCCAGTATTTTGTTCTTTACTTCTCTCTTTGCGTTCTATTTCTTTAAAAATTACTTTCCTATGAATAACACCTCCACTCTTTTCTGCTAACTCTCCATTGTCTATCATTTTAACCTTGTTCTTTCTACTGATTCTACTCTTCTCCACATTTCCACATCACTGAAACTAAACCAAAATCATCACCACCACCCCCCAATATATTTTACTCTATTCTCTTTACTACCTCTAACTTTCCCTCCTGACTTACTGCCTGGACCTCCAGTATCCATTGACTCCTGGTTATTGGATAGAGGGTATCCCTGCTTAATCCGAGTTAACCAAAGGGGTTCATAGAGAAAGCCAGTCCTAAAAGAACAAGAATTTTTCATAGGGTTGTAACAGTAAATAATTAACTACTGAATACAAGGCCCAGGATCAGTTGTTATATTGAAATTGTATTCTTTAGGAATACCAAGTCTAATTTTATAGACAGGTTTACAAGGTATCTGTATATTTGTGAACTTATAAGATTTATACAACAGTGCTTGGTAAGGGCTGCTTTGGGTCTTAAACGGTGCTCACAGGTGCTTGTAGATTGGCATTCCCAATCAAAATGGGCAGAAGAAACACAGGAAAATGGCAAACAATGGAGTCTTTTCTCCCACACAAAACGAGCAGGAAAACAGAGTAGTCAATCAAAGACATAGAAGAGAACCCTCAAAATGCTCTACAATGTCTACTGATAAACATGTTAAATGAATAGTTTGAATCAATAGAGCAATCTTTCCATTAAGTAATAGAAGATTTCATGGCCTCAACAAATAGAAAGATAAATGAAATTCAAGAGTCAAATGAAAAGATAGCTACCCAGGTAAAAGATTTCAGAGACAGCACTCAAAACCAAATTAATGAAGTAAAGAAGTCCATGCAGGACCAAAGAGATGACATCGAAATCATCAGGAAAGACCAGTCAGAAGGAAAAGAGATTCGAAATCAAGTAGCTAGCCTACAGTCCCGACTAACTGAAGCACAGGATTGAATCTCAGGAACTGAAGATTCCCTAAAATCTATGGAGAAACAGTCCAATCAACAAATCCAGTCCAAGCAACAAAACAGATCGCTACAGGAGATTCAAGACACGATCAGGAAGCCCAATTTAAGGATAATAGGTATTGAGGAAAATGTGGAGAAAGAAGTTAATGGGATAAGCAACCTATTTAACAGAATATTAGCTGAGAACTTCCCAAATATAGTGAAGGATAGGCCTATACAGATGCAAGAAGCATTTAGAACCGCAAACTGACCAGACCAGAATAGGACATCCCGAAACATTGTGATCAAAACAGGATCAGTAGAGTACAAGGCAAGAATCCCTAAAGCTGTTAGGGAGAAGAAAACAATCACATATAAAGGAAAAGCAATCAGAATTACCCCAGACTTCTCAGCAGAGACCATGAAAGCAAGGAGAGCCTGGAATGAGGTATAACAAACACTAAATAAAAATAACTACCAACCTAGAAGACTGTACTCAGCCAAACTCTCATTCCTAGCCGAAGGTCAAATAAAAGTCTTCCACAGTAAGGAAAAACTGAATCAATATATCTCCACCAAACCAGCTTTACAGAAAATATTCAAAGATGTACTATACAGGGAAAATAATCAAGATCCCAATACAGACAGAGAAATGAACCCTAAATAGTAAACATCAGATCAAGAAATGGGAAGACACAGCTTTTAACAAGACAATTATAATGAAAGGAACAAACGATCATCTCTCAATCCTCTCAACATTAACGGACTTAATTCTCCAATCAAACGACATAGGCTCATAAGTTGGATAAAAATCAAGATCCATCTTTCTGCTGCCTCCAAGAGACACATCTATCCAGCAAAAGTAAACATCTTCTAAAAGTGAAAGGCTGGCAGACCCAAAGAAACATGGACTCTATGGTCTCCCTTATTGGGAATAATTAGTACAGGTTTAGGCAAGTCATAGCAGAGCATCACAAGGCCCAATAGCTCTAACCTTATGAACACCTAAGATGATGCTAAGTGAAATGAACTCCATGTTATGGAGACAATTGTTATATCACAGTTGTAACTACTTTCAACGTCCCATGTGTATCTGTAGCTTCTATTATTAATGATGTTCTTGTATCACCTTCCTGTGGTTGTACCTACACTATCTCTGTAATCTTATCTGAGGATATTGGAAACCGTGTATACTGTTATTGAAACTAGGAAATTGAAGGGGAATATGAAAATTGAGAGACACAGGGTAAAAAAAGACAAACAACTACAAAAGCAATACTTGCAAAACAGTTTGGTGTAAGTGAACTGAACTCAGGGGGGGAAAGGGTAAGGGGGAGGTGGGAGGGGGGTATGAGTGACAAGGTGTAACAAACAGTACAAGAAATATATCCAATGCCTAACGTATGAAACTGTAACCTCTCTGTACATCAGTTTGATAATAAAAATTTGAAAAAAAAAAAGAAGAAAAAAAAGGGAAAGGCTGGAATCAAATCTATCAAGCAAATGGCCCCCATAAGCAGGCTGGAGTTGCAATCCTAGTATCAGACAAAATTGACCTCAAATTAAAAAAGGTAAGAAGAGACAAAGAAGGTTACTACATGCTAGTAAAGGGATCTCTCCTACAGGAAGATATAACCATTCTAAATATCTACACACCAAATGCAGGAGCACCCAACTTCATCAAACAAACACTACTGACTCTATAAACACTCATAGACACAAACACATTGATAGTTGGGGACTTTAACACTCCACTATCACCTCTGGACAGATCAACACGCCAAAAACTGAACAAAGAAATCACAGAACTAAATAACTGCATAGACCAATTAGACTTAACCGACATCTACAGAATATTCCACCCAGCAACAACAGAATACACATTCTTCTCCGCAGCACATGGAACCTTCTCCAAAATAAATCACATCTTAGGGCACAAAGAAAATCTTTACAAATTCAGAAGTATCAAAACCATTCCATGCATTCTCTCAGACCACAATGGAATAAAATTAGAGCTCAACTCAAACACACTGCTGAACCATCAGTGGGTCATTGAAGAAATTAAAAACGGAAATTCAAGTGTTTATGGAATTCAACCAAGGTGAGGACACAAAGTACCAGCTCCTTTGGGACACAACAAAGGCAGTACTCAGAGGAAAATTAATATCTCTGAGTGCATACACCAACAAACTGGAGAAACAGCAACTCAATAATTTAAGGAAGCACCTTAATTTCCTTGAAAGAGAACCACAAGCCAAACCCCAAGTCAATAGACAGAAGCAAATAATTAAAATCATCAGAATTACATCAATTAGAGACACAAAAAAAAATTTGAAAGAATCAACAAAACAAAGAGTTGGTTCTTTGAAAAAATCAACAATATAGACAGACCCCTGGCAAACCTGACCAAAAAACGAAGGCAGCACACTCAAATAAACAAGATAAGAGATGTAACAGGTAATATCACCACAGAAATAACCGAAATTCAGAAAATAATAAGGGACTACTTTGCAAACCCTTATGCCAACAAATTCGAGAACTTGGAAGAAATGGATGATTTCCTAAAAAAAATTCATATCCCCAAACTCAACCATGAAGGATTAAACCTTCTAAACAGACCCATATCCAGTATTGAAATAGAAACGGCAATAAATGATCTCTCATCAAAGAAAAGCCCAGGTCCAGACGGAATCACTGCATAATTCTACAAGGCCTTCAAAACAGAACTCACACCAATATTTCTCAAACTCTTCAATGAAATTGAAAGAGAATGTTCACTACCAGACACATTCTATGAAGCCAGTATAACGCTCATCCCAAAACCAGGCATGGACTCATCACGGAAAGAGGACTATAGACCGATTTCCCTGATAAACATAGACGCAAAAATTCTCAATAAAATTCTGGCCAATCGACTTCAACAGGTCATAAAAATACCATACACCACAATCAAACTGGATTCATCGCAGGGTTGCAAAGTTGGTTTAATATACGCAAGTCAATTAATGTAATCCACCACATCAACCAGAGCAAAGTAAAGAACCACATGGTTTTATCTTTGAATGCGGAAAAAGCGTTCGATAAAATCCTGGAAAAACTGGGATTCCAGGGAACATTCCTGAAAATAATCAAGGCAGTTTATGACAAACCAAAAGCAAGCATAACTCTAAATGGTGAAAAACTAAAGCCATTCCCTTTAAAATCAGGAACAAAGCAGGGATGTCCACTCTCTCCACTGCTCTTCAACATAGTACTAGCATTCGTAGCCAGAGCAATTAGGCAAGAAGAAAATATAAAGGGGATCCAAATAGGAAAACATGAAGTTAAACTTTCTCTTTTCGCAGATGACATGATCCTATACCTAAAGAACCCCATAGACTCTACCCCCAAGCTACTAGAGCTGATCCAAAACTTTGGCAAAGTTGCAGGATAGAAAATAAACCCTCAAAAATCAACGGCCTTTCTCTACGCTAACGACCTGAAGACCAAGGCTGAAATCAGGAAAGCAACTCCTTTTGCAATAGCCCCAAAAAACATAAAATACCTAGGAATAACCTTAACCAAAGAAGTGAAAGACCTCTTTGAAGAGAACTTTAAAAGCTTGAAAAACGAAATTAAGTTAGAACTTAGGAAATGGAAAAACCTCCCATGCTCCTGGATTGGGAGGATTAATATAATCAAAATGGCAATATTGCCTAAGGCTATCTACAAATTCAATGCAATACCCATTAATACCCCAACACCATTTTTTAATGAAATAGAGGAAGCAATCCAGAAATTCATATGGAACAATAAAAGACCTAGAATAGCAAAAACATTCCTAAGCAGAAAGAACAGTGCTGGGGGAACTTCAAGCTGTATTATAAAGCTATAGTAATAAAAACAGCTTGGTATTGGCACCGGAACAGGCCTGAAGACCAATGGAACAGAATTGAAGACCCAGAAATGAACCCACAGAACTACACCTACTTAATCTTTGATAAAGGAGCTAAAACAATAGTTTGGAAGAAAGACAGCCTCTTTAACAAATGGTGCTGACAAAATTGGTTCAACACATGCAACAAACTAAACCTAGATCCGTATATATCACCCTGCACCAAAATCAATTCCAAATGGATTAAAGACCTCGAAATCAAAACAGACACCCTGAAAACACTAAAGGAAGGAGTAGGAGAAACACTTGGGCTCCTTGGCGCAGGATGGAACTTCCTTAACAAAGACCCAAAAAGGCTACAAATCAAAGAAAAGTTGGACAAATGGGACTGCATCAAACTGCAGAGCTTCTGCATGGCAAAGGACATAGCTCGCAAGATGAACAGAAAACCCACAGACTGGGAGAAGATCTTTACTGGCCATTCAACAGACAAAGGCCTCATATCTAAAATATCTGCAGAACTAAAAAAATTACCTTCTTCCAAAATAAAACCGCAACGAACCAATAGCCCCCTCATCAAGTGGGCTAATGACTTACAAAGAGACTTCTCTGATGAGGAAATGAGAATGGCCAAGAGACATATGAAAAAGTGCTCTACATCACCTGCCATAAAAGAAATGCAAATCAAAACAACATTGAGATTCCATCTCACCCCAGTAATAATGTCCTATATCAAGAAAACTAACAATAACAAATTTTGGAGGGGATGTGGCCAAAGGAAACCCTACTTCATTGTTGGTGGGAATGTAAACTGGTTCAGCCACTCTGGCAAGCAGTATGGAGGTTCCTCAGAAGGCTAAATATATAACTCCCCTATGACCCAGCAACTCCACTTTTGGGTATCTATCCAAAAAACCACAAACAAAATCACAGTAAAGCCACCAGCACAACAATGTTCATAGCAGCGCAATTTGTCATAGCTAGAATCTGGAACCTACCCAGATGCCCCTCAGTGGACGAATGGATCAGGAAAATGTGGTACATATACACAATGGAATTTTATTCCTCTCTTAGAAAGAATGGCATTGCCCCATTTGTAATGAAATAGAAGGACTTCGAAAAAATAATACTAAGTGAAGTGAGCCAGACTCAAAGAAACGTGGACTCTATGGTCTCCCTTATTGGAAATAATTAGCACAGGTTTAGGCAAGTCACAGCAGAGGATCACAAGAGCCCAATAGCTATACCCTTATGATCACATGAGATGATGCTAAGTGAAATGAACTCCATGTTATGGAAACGATTGTTATATAACAGTTGTAACTACTTTCAATGTCCCATGTGTATCTGTAGCTTCTACTATTGATGATGTTCTTGTATCACCTTCCTGTTATTGTATCTACACTGTCTCTGTAATCTTATTTGAGTATATTGGAAACCGTCTATACTGGTATTAGAACTAGGAAATTGAAAGGGAATACCAAAATCGAGAGACACAGGGTAAAAAAAGACAACTACAAAAGCAATACTTGCAAAACTGTTTGGTGTAAGTGAACTGAACACCTCATGGGGGGAAATGGAAAGGGGAGGAGGGAGAGGGGAATGAGGGACGAGGTAACAAACAGTACAAGAAATGTATCCAATGCCTAACGTATGAAACTGTAACCTCTCTGTACATCAGTTTGATAATAAAAATTTGAAAAAAATTAAAACATTAAAAAATAAATAAAAAATGAAAAAAAAGAAAGCAAATTAGTTTTACCAGAAGCTAGGGAGAACTGGAGGGAAAGGAGAGCAGGAAAGGTTAACCAACATGTACAATTTTATCAGACAGGACAAGTAAGTTTTGGTGGTCTATGGTACAGAAGAATGAATATAATTACCAATAATGCATTATGTATCTTAAAAAATTAGAAAAGTGTCAATTACTCATTATGAAGAAAGGATAAAAAGTTTAAAGTGACAATTACCCTGAGTTGTTCTTTACTGGATGTATACATGAATCAAAACATCATACTATACCTAATACATACAAATAGTTGGTCAAGAAAAAAATTTGAAAAATAAGCAAGGGCTCAGAAGAATGTGGAACAATATCAGATGGTCCAAAATACATATAATTAATATCTCGTAAGAAATATAGCCAGGTGCTGCCTAGATATTTGGGAGGCTGAGAATGGGAGAATTACAGCTCAGGGATAACCCATTCAGAAAAGTTTGAGAGACCCCTTCTCAATCCATACCTGGAAGCAGTGGTATGTGTTTGTCATCCTAAATGAAATGCAAGGATAATATTTCTTAACCAGCCCAGAGACTCAATAAGGACTCAATAAATCAGGGAAGATGTACATGATGGCACATCATCAAATCAATGACAGGAAGCCTAAAATAGGTGAAACTGCAGTCCAGGCCTGTGGCCAAGAATGAAACAAGACCCTCTATCAACAATCACAAAAGCCAAGATGGCAGTGATAACTTAGTCCTGTAATCCTAGCTACTTAGGAGGCTGAGACCTGGGGAAATCATGGTTCAAAGGTAGCCCAAGAAGCAAAGACTGCATAACTATATGCCCCATTAACCAGGAAAAAGTCAGCTAGAGGTGTGGTTCTACTGGCAGAGCAGCAGTCATAAGCTAACGAGCCTGAGAACTCGGGGCCCTAAGTTCAAACCCAGATACAGCAGACACACAGAAAAAAGTAACATAAAATGGCTGGAAGTGTTATACTGCAGCAGAGCAACTGCCTAGCAAGATGAGGCCCTAAATTAACACAGCAGTAGTAACTGGGTGCTCACACCTGTAATGCTAGCTACTCAGGAGGCTAAGATTTGAAGATTCCAGTTCAAAACCAAGCCAGGCAGAAAAGTTTGTGAGACACTTATCTCCAAATAACCAGTAAAGAAACCAGAAGTGGAGCTGTGGCTCAAGTAGTAGAGCACCAGACTGAAGCAAAAAGAGCTCAGGGACAGCACTTGAGTTCAAGTCTCAAGACCAGCACTAAAAATACAAAAAGCTGGGCTGGGGATATAGCCTAGTGGCAAGAGTGCCTGCCTCGAATACACGAGGCCCTAGGTTCGATTCCCCAGCACCACATATAAAGAAAACGGCCAGAAGTGGCCCTGTGGCTCAAGTGGCAGAGTGCTAGCCTTGAGCGGGAAGAAGCCAGGGACAGTGCTTAGGCCCTGAGTCCAAGGCCCAGGACTGGCCAAAAAAAAAAAAAATACAAAAAGCATTGACATAAAAGAAAAACAAAGGAGTCATGAAGACAGTTGGGCAGTAAGTAATCCAATCATTCCCAGGGCCAGGGCTAAAGAATCACAAATTCCATGCAACTGTGCACTACATCATGCAAATATATCTAACATAAAGGAATAATAGAGATAAAACAATAAAGGCAATCTCCTTAATACAAAATGTTATATCTATAGAGACAAAATGTAGATTAGTGGTTGCTCAGGACTAGGGTTTAAGAGATGGAAGAAATAGCTACAAGCACTGTTGGCCATGGGGTTTGAACTCAAAACCTGGGCACTATCACTGGGCTTTTGTGCTCAAGGCTAGTGCTCTAGTCTTGAGCCTCAGCTCCACTTCTATTTTTTTTGTTTTGTTTTGTTTTTGCTTTTTTTTTTTTTTGGTGGTCAATTGGAAATAACAGTCTCAAGGACTTTCTTGCCCAGGTTGGCTTCGAACCACAATCCTCAGCCTCCTGAGTAGTTAGGATTACAGGAGTGAGTCACCTGCACTCACCTTTTTGTTCCCTTTTGATATGAGGAAAAATGTGTTTGTGAATAAAATAAAGATACTGAATTATGCATTTTAAATGGGTAAATTATAGTGCCATGTGCCTTATATCTGAATAAAACTGTTTTTAATAAAACTATTTTTTAAAGGAATAATTAAACAGCACTCTAAACATCCACACAGTGAAACCAAAGGAGGATATTCTTAGGTGAGGATCACAAGGGCTCAACAGCTATGTGCATATGACCATATAAAATGATACTTATCAAAATGAACTCCAACAAATGGAATCAAGAGGTTTCTTATTGTACTGATTATTTTTCTTTCTTTATTGTTTCCTTTTTTCTTTGATTTATTGCCTTTTGTCTCTGTATTTGACTTGTGTGCCCTTTGGCATCTATATGTCTATCTGATTTGCAGAGGTGACGAGAATACACAGAAATGATGGGACAATGGTTGAACCAATTCAGCAGTGATATTCACTAGACACTATGTTGGAAATGAACTATACAACTTGGGAGAAGAGAGACAAGAAGGGAAAAATTTGGAAAGAAAGAGGGAGTAGGTGACACTTTTCAAAAGAAAATTTACTCGTTACCTGATTTATGTAACTGTAATCCTTCTGTACATTACCTTTACAATAAAATTTTAAAAAATAAGAAATAATTGCGGAAAATTCAACAAATTTACTGACATAAATTTACAATGTAATATAACAAGCTTAGTAAATCCTAAACTCAGTGAATTGCAAACAAGATAAAGAAAACTAGCGCAAAGGTATATGTTTATTAAGAAAATAAAGTGGGAAAATAAATGAAAAGTATGTGGGAAATATCAAGTAAATGGAAAAATCAAATTTAATGATTGTAGGAGTTCTCATGTGAAATCACAAGGGTATAAAACTGTGGAAGAATATTTACCTAAACAGATACTTATGTAAACCAATAGAACATTTATAGTAGCTTTATTCATATATTGTCATACACTGAAAACCATCCATGTGTCCTGAAGTAGATAAATATACTATTATTCCTCAAAGAAATGAAAGATCTATTGATACTCTAGACAATAAGGAGCAATGTTAAAAGTACTTTGGTAACTCAATGAAGTCAAACACCAAATACTAAATATTGAACAATTTCATTAATGTTACACTGAAAAGCCAAACTGTCCTTGCAAACACTTGCTAATAATCAGTAAAAAATTATCTGTTGATACACTTTAACATGAATGAATCTCAAATATATTATTGCAAATGAAAGAAGCTACTGTCATAAGGAAACATAAAGTGCTATTCTGTTTACATGACATTCTGAAAAAAAACAAAGCTATGAAGGAGAGATCAGTGTTCACAGGAATACAGACAAATAAAAAGATACACAATGCAAACTGTATGAGTACAGAGAAGTTAGAAACATTCTTCATCTTGATTGTAGTGGTGATTATATGACATTATGAATGTCTCTTCTCATAATCATACATGAAAAATAATTTTGCTCTATATAAATTTAAAATCAACTACTAAAATGTAAACTACTCAGTCTCATCTATTTAACTAGTAATTTTCTCCTATAAAATCAAATGAAGTCTCTGATGATGTCTATTTACATACTGGAACTGTATCAGTCCTTATGTTACTTACCCATCTACAGGTGATCATTCACTCTTCTATTTGAGTCTTTCCTCATATTTCCTTGACTACTGTTTTTCCATATCTTGGAAATACTTTAGCAACTCAGAACATTCCCTAAAGCCAATTTCTCATCTTATTCCACATTTTTTCTGCAAGTAACTCATTTACTGACACCACTCATATTTACTCAAAAACTATTATGAGTTCCTAATCACAAATCCAACTATGTACTTAACACTTCTACTTCTCACATGTCTCTTAAAAATAACTAATGTAACAATGAATTTGTGGGGCTGGGGATATGGCTTACTTGCCTTGCATTCATGAAACCCTGGGTTCGATTCCTCAGCACCACATAAACAGAAAAGGTCAGAAGTGGTGCTTTGGTTCAAGTAGTAGATTGCTACCCTTGAGAGAAAAGAAGCCAGGGACAGTGCTCAGGCCATGAATCCAAGCTCCAGGACTGGCAAAAATAATAATAATGAATTTGTGACTCTTGCCTGTCTTCTCTTCCTATAAATTTCCTTATTTCAATAAATGACACCTCTACATTACCATCTCACTTCAACAGAACAGAAAGACAATTTGGGATTTTTTAAACGCATAAAAAATTCATCATTAACATTCAGCATCTAGAAAAACATCAAGAAACCAATAAGAATCCTAATAAATAAAATTTTACAATAAAAATTCCTAAGATTTTTCTATATGAAAAGGGTGATGCCTAGAAAAAGAATTATCCATAACAAAAATATTTCCTCTGTTACCTAGCTACTAGTTGGTTACTTCCTATTCATGCCATCTTATGACTAATTTATCATGAAGCTGTGGGTCTGAAGAAACTAGAAATAAAATGAATTTGAATGAGTCAAAAAGATCACACTATTCTAAAAATCATCTCAGTCATCAGAAACAGCCTTGAAAAACAGAGTATTCCAACATTCCTACTTCATCTCCTCTCAAGGTACCGGGTTTTCTTTATTTTCCAGGCTTTTTTGTAAGAATACTTATTTCTCTGGAGGACAACAGTATTCACTAATGGTTACTAAACTTTAAATCATTTTCACTCACATAAAAGCAAAAATATTTTCAAAATTCTCTCACAGTAACATTTAATTTTGAAGAATATGAAATTTGAAAGACATAAGCAAACATGTTTTTTCTTCCAATTAATACCGGAAAACTGATAATTTATAAAGATGGTAATCACTTACAGAAATACTCCAAAATGCAAGTGAACACTCTCATCTCATAGCCTACTAGAGTACTTTAAAATTATTACTTATCAAAAAAATGAGGCTCAAAATCACTTTCAAGTATACTAAGCAGATAGAAATACTAAACTGAGTTGCTATACTAGTTACTTGATCTAAAAAATAATATAACTCACTTAAAATCTGTCATTTTCTTTACAACAGATAAAAAAACACAATCAAAGCAAATTGAACTGAGGAAAAACTATTCTCATTCAGATGCTTAAAACGGCAGGTGATGTGAGAAAGTGAAATACAAACTAACAGTTTTGAAAGGATTCATGTAACTGGCCACAGTTTTTAAGACACATATACAATACACTTAATTTTTCAGTGCTATGCTGGGGAATAATAGAGCTAGTAGTATTCTGTTGAAAATTACACTGAAACAGGAGAGATACACAAAAGAAAACTAATCAGAAAGAAAAAATAAACATAGGTAATGTAAATTAACAATATATCAAAACATGCATTAAAAGACCAGTTTTCACAACACATCTGATAGTACTATAAACTTACAAGTAGTCTTCAGGATCCCCAAAATGTACCCCCAAAATGTACCCAGTATACAAAATCACTGCATAGTACCTAGTAATTATAGTATCTAGTATTAAAATAAGTTTAAAAAATTAACATTCTAAAGAAAACTTTTGTCAAATCAGCTGCTAATATATATTATAATGTTTGCAACTTATAATGAATTTCATTTAAATAACTAGAGAAAAACATATCTAAATTTTGAGGTGGGTTGACATCTACCTAGAATAATTGTGTGTGTGTGTGTATACATATATATATATATAATTAAGCCAGTAACAAAACAAATTTTTCCACAGTTGATCAATAAAACAGACACACTTTAAGATGTTCTCCCCACAATCCTCACCTCTTCGTGTTCTTGCTTTTGTATAATCTCTGTCCTCTTCGCTGTGAACATAACCTGTGGCTGGATTGCAAGCAAAAAGAAAACAGCAGAGGTGATGGGATTTCACTTATATAATCACATTGTCATAAAGGGCTCTAAAGACTCTGGTGGCGTAACTTAAGTGGTCATGTTGAGAAAGCTCACATATCAAGGGATAGTGGTCATTCTCTAGGAGTTATAGGTAGCCTCTAAGAGCCGAGAAAAAAATCTCCAGTCAATACTAAGGAAGAAGCCAGGATCTCCCATACTACAACCACAAGGAAAGGAATTATGCCAAGAATCTGTGGGTGTTTAGAAATAGATTCTTCCCAAGTCAAACCTCAGGATAAGAATGCAGAAAAGGCTAACCCTTGATTACAGGTTTGTGTGACTAAGCAGAGAATCTAGATGAGTCATGCCCAGATTCCTGGCCAATAGAAACTATAAGATAATAAATGGATCTTGGTTTTAATCTACTAAATTTGTAGTAAGTTGTTATACAGAAATAGATAATCATTACAATAAATATTACTGAATATAACTGTAATTTAAAAATTTCCCTGAACATTTCTAGAGATAATTTTATAGTTTAGTACTTTAGAAATACATCCTCATTAAACAAATGCCTTAGTTCTCATTTTGTTGACATGAAACTAAAATGCATGCTACAAAATAACTCAGGAAAATATTATAAATGTTTAAAACATGTGGCCAATTAGGGCTGATAAATAAAGGGCTGAAGAGTTGTAGGAAAATATCACAATGAAACCTCTGTGCAATTAGTATATAATTATTCTAAAAAAGAGAGGAAAGATTGAGCAGCTATATCTTTGTTATTTAACACTGCTTTCTGGAAAATCTATTAATACAGTAGAAAAAACCTAATTCTACTTTCAGTTTCTTGACAATTATTCCTCTGAACATGACTTATCAAAAGCACAGCTCTGGGGCTGGGGATATGGCCTAGTGGCAAGAGTGCTTGCCTCATATGCATGAGGCCCTGGGCTCAATTCCCCAGAAACGGCCAGAAGTGGCGCTGTGGCTCAAGTGGTAGAGTGCTAGCCTTGAGCAAAAAGAAGCCAGGGACAGTGCTCAGGCCCTGAGTCCAAGCCCCAGGACTGGCCAAAAAAAAAAAAAAAAAAAGCACAGCTCTGTTGCTATGAAAGATGCAGAAGATAAATGCACAATGCATACTAAACCCAGAATGTATACTGAAACTTTTTTTCAAAATAATTCCAATATCACCTTTACAATAAAAATAAATAAATAAAATATTTTAAAAATGTTCACCGTAGGTGAAAAAGTGGGGAAAGCATGACCTTTGTATCATGTTGATGATAAATGGAATGCCTACTATGAAAACCTGTATGGTTGATCATCAACAAATTTAGAATGAGCATACTGTATAGCAATTCACCTTCTGGGTACAGATTCAAAAGTGCTGGAAGTAGGATCTCAAAGAAATATTTGTTAGTACCCTGGATACTGTATATATGTGTATTAGAACTAGGGAAGGGAAGGGAATACCAAAATTGAGAGACAAAGGATAAAAAGGCAAACCATTCCAAAAGCAAAACTTACAAAACCATTTGGTTTAAACAACAGTACAACTCATGGGCAGGGAGAGGGAAAGGGAAAGGGGGAAGGTGGGGAAAATGAGGGAGGAGGTAACAAGTTGGATAAGAAATGTACTCACTGACTCACATATGAAACTGTAACCCCTCTGTACTTCACTTTGACAATAAAGAAAACAAGAAATATTTGTACAGCCATAGTCATAACAGCATTATTCACAACAGATAAAAGACAAGAAAGAGCCTAAACATGTGTGAACAAATGAACAAACAAAATGCAGTGTATACATACAATGGGGTATTTTTAAAAGCAAAAAAAAATTCTGACACATACTGAAACATGGATGAACTTTAAAGATATCAATCTAAGAGGAAAAAAAACTAGTTTCAAAACTATAAATGCTATATGATTCACTTATATGGGGTACCCAGAGGAGTCAAATTCATAAAGATAAAATGGAGACTAGTGGGTGCTAGAGACTAGAACAGGAAGAACCAAGGACTTATGCTTAAGGAGCTGTTTCCTTTGCCAAGATAAAAAAGAATCATGTCTGATAAATAACTAATAAATGTATGGTGATTTATAGCCAGTTAGCTCAGCTGGTTAGAGTGCAATACTAAGAAATGCATTATGTGTGAATACTTTCTGACAAAATCAAAATACAGAAAACAGTATAATAAACATTTCAGTTAGCTATTAGGGAGAAGAGTATGGAGATTTCACAAAAAAAACAACAACTAAAAATAGAACTACTACTATAAGAACAATAATGTCACGACTGGGTACACGATGTCTTGCTTACTGACAGGATATTCTGAAAAATGTGTTCTTAGTCAACTTTATTGTGTGAACATTATAGAATATACTCAAACAAACTAAGGTGTAACCTTACTAGGAAATGCAATCTTATGCAATCATTGTCATACATAGTGTTCAACACTAGCACATGACAACACTATATCCAAAACAAATTAAATTAGGCAGTCTTTACTCCCATTTTCTGCATGGAGAGCTAGAACTATTTCTTCATTTTTCTGTCCTCTACCCTGTCATATTTAAATAAATTCTTACAAAAAATTTAAAAATGAAATTGGGCTGGGAATGTGGCTTATCGGTAGAGTGCTTGCCTAGCATGAATGAAGCCCTGGGTTCAATTCCTCAGCACCACATAAACAGAAAAAGCCCGAAGTGGCACTGTGGCTCAAGAGGTAGAGTGCTAACCTTGCGCAATAAGAAGCCAGGGACTGTGCTCAGGCCCTGAGTCCCAAACCCCAGGCCTGGAAAAAAATGAAGTTAGTATGTTAAAGAACTATCTGTAACCTTATGTTTAATGCAACTATATTTACAACAGTCAAAATACAGAACTGACCTAAATGTTCATCAGTGGATACACAGATAAAGAAAATATGGTGTATTTAGGTACTAGAATACTAGATGGTCACAAAATAAAATGAACTCCTATCATTTAAGGCAACATGGATAAGCCTAGAGGGTATTATGATAAATGAAATAAACTAGTCACACGACAAATAAAAGTGAATAATCTTTGTGGAGCAAGAATGATTTGGATTTTTGAGGGGAAGTAGAATATCTGCATATACGTTAATCATTTTTGAGATGACGGTTTAAATACAAAACTTATTTTATACACACACACAGACATACATACATAGACATATATACATTGTGTATATACATATATATATTCTGAACTTTTTTGAACTTTTATTATTAAGTAGTTGAACCAAGGGGTTACAAATCCGTAAGTTATTAATACAGTGCTTATTGGTCAAATGTCACCTCTTCCTTCATTCTCCTCCACTTCCCTCTTCTCATCCCTACCCATAGATACACAGTGTACACTGAATACACTGACTGCATTGGCTTGTCCTCCCTCTTTCCATTCTTGTCTCTCCTTTGCTTCCCTCCCTTCATAAAATATTTTCACTTCCTGGTTCTGAATTTCATTTTTAGTGTGGCTATATTTTGATTTAAACCTATCACAGAAGGTCAGGTGTGGTACTTTCCACTTGTGGCCTCCTGTGGCACTCAAAATTCTTTTGATTTTGGACTGCTTTAGATTTCACATTTTCAAATTAAGGATGATCTCAAAATGGACTTTTTTGAAGTTGATCTTAGAAGGAGACAGAAGAGTAGCTAGCACAGGCTGAAAGTATATAGAGAAGAAAGGGAAAAGGAAACGTTGGTAAGCCCATAAAAATAAATAGTTCAAAGGAATACTTTCTAGGGTTAGCAGGGTGACTAGTAACTATAGTAATTGTGTTCATAAACTGCTTTTTACAACTACTTAAAGATAATATATATATATATATTTTTTTTTTTTTTTGCCAGTCCTGGGTCTTGGACTCAGGGCTTGAGCACTGTCCCTGGCTTCTTTTTGCTCAAGGCCAGCACTCTACCACTTGAGCCACAGCGCCACTTCAGGCTTTTTCTGTATATGTGGTGCTGCGGAATTGAACGCAGGGCCTCATGTATATGAGGCAAGCACTCTTGCCAATAGGCCATATCCCCAGCCCTTAAAGATAATATTTTAAAAACACCATATACTTCAAAATACAGAACCTGAATTTTTTATTACAAAGAAGTAATGAATATTTGAAGTGAAAATTACTCTAATTGGATGATTATAAACATATATCAAAACATCACACTAACTCATAAATATGTATAATTAATATGTATAAATTAAAAGTTATAGAATATTTTAAAATTTCATCAAAATGAATGCCATCTATATACAAAACAATGTATCTGTAAATCAAAGCTTTCTGCTATAGACCATAAATTATTGGTTCAGTAGTTACAGTTTTCATTTTTTTTTTTGTGAAGTAACTTTCAAAACAATAATATAGTCATTTGGTCAACTTTAAACTTATATCCCTAACTAATCCATAAAGGTACATACATACTCACAGATATACTTCTTGCTTTAAGAATAACAAATTGGAGATCTGAAGGCATGCCTTGCATGGTAGAGCACCATCCTTTGAGCAAAAAAGCCAAATAAAAGCATGAGGCCCTGAGATCAATCTCTAATATTGGCACGACAGACAGAAAAAGGAAAAGGAGGAGGGAGGGAGGAAAAGAGGGAGAGAGGAAAGGAAAGTGAAGGAAGGAAGACAGGAAAGAGGGAAGGAATTGAAGAGAAGCGAAAAATTATCTTCATGTATTTTATTGTAACACAATTTATCCATTGCTCTAGACTTTTGGCAGAGCATTTCCCAAAATAAACTGGCTTTGGTTTCCCTTTGTTTTGTAGTATACAGAAAGTTCAATTTCCATGCTCACTTTTATACTATCAAATATTTTACAGGTTTAGTTATGGAGACTTCTCCAGAAAAATTTAATTGTTTTCAACTTTTAGACTGAATTCCATAGTCAACATACTATTACGGGAAATCAGATGCAACCTATATATTCACTAAAAGTGATTTGCTTTGACCCTCCTCCTATATATTCTTACAGTTTTTATCTCAGTAGTTGGCCCTAACCAATGACACTGCTTCAAGGAACCAAATTGGTAGGAAGGACTTTTCTTCTGTGTGTGCGTGCATGCAATTCCTTTACTGGGGTAGTTAAGAAAAATTATGATGCTTAGCTACAAAATGAATTAGCTATCTACAGTTCAAATCAAGGCATAAAAACAATCAAATTTAATCATAGACTCACAGTGAGATTTCCTGTGCTTTTGAAGGTTAACTCATTTAACTTGATGTCTAGGATAGTCCTAGCAGAAGATTACCATAGCTCAATAGCCAGTACATAGGAACACATAAGAGAACACATAAGATGATGCTAAGCAAAATGAACTCCAAGTTATGGAAAGAAGTGGTTTATCATTGTTGTTATTATTTTTAATGTACCGTGTCAAATTATGCCTTTTTCTTTTGTCTTTCTTCTCCATGGTTTTATACCTGATGTCACTGTAACTGATTTTCATAACCTGGGTATTGTATATATGTTTACCAGAACTAGGGAAGGGAAGGGGAACATCAAAGTGTAGAGACAAAGGGCAAAAGGCAAACCAATGCAACAGCAATACTTACATGACAATATGCTGTAAACAAACTGTACAAATGGGGGGGGGAGTAAGTGAGGGAATTGGGGAGGGGGGAAGGTAGGAGAAAAAATGAGGGAGGAGGTAACAAGTTTGATATGTACTCACTGCCTTACGTACAAAACTGTAACCCCTCTATACATTACTATGACAATAAATAAATAATATTTTTAAGTTTTGAACTTGAGAAAAAACACAAGTTAACACCTTTCCTCATTTCCCTTGTTCCCTTTACTTGATATACTACACATATTTCTATCAATGAACACTTTTTCTATCTGGATCCACATCTCTTATCAGACTATCAGCTCACAGAAACTAAAAGGTACATATCTATTATTCCGTGTGTGTGTGTGTGTGTGTGTGTGTGTGTGTGTATGTGTGTTCATGATGGGAGAGGGGGTGAGGGAGGAGGGAACTGTGTCTTGGGGCTTGAACTCAGGGCGGGGGCACTGTCCCTGAATATTTCTGCTCCAAACTAACACTCTACCATTTGAGCCGCAGCTCCAATTCTAACTTTTATTGGGGGGGGGGAGTTCATTTAAGGAAAGACTCACAGACTTTCCTGCCCAGAGCTGGTTTCGAACCACAATCTCAGCCTCTTGAGTAGCTAAGATTACAGATGTGAGCCACCAACACAAAGTATCTTATTATTCTTCATAATTCCAGGATTTAACATATTATTTATAAGTATTTATGGAATATGATGATTGAATTCAGGATCTGGATGAATACATAAAATAATTTCAAAACTAATGCATTTGTTCTTCTATTTTCTTTCTTGAAATGTCTAAAATCAACTGTGAAAGCTAGTTACATAATGTATCTCCAGTGTTATTTTTCTTATCTCTTACTTTAAATTGTAAAAGCCAACAGATATTCAGCTCAAAATAACTTTTAATATTTTAGCATGCACTAGTCATCAGATTTCCTTCAAAAACAGTTTTCTTTTTTATTTTATATCCTGCATGGAAATTATTCCAAAAGCTTATATTTTTTCAGTTAATTTCTCTATCCTAAATATGGTTTTCAAGATCACTATAGGTATCACAAACTGAATTTGAAAGCCATTAATTTATGGGTCAAATTCTACCCATTTTCAGATAGCCCTCAAACTAAGAATTGTTTTGTTTTATGGTAGGTTCTTAAAGACATTTCTTTAAGAAAAAGAATGTGACACAGGTGTTATGTGGCCACCAAACCCAAAATACCTATTCTCTGGACCTTTTTAGAAAAAAAATCACCACCACTTGAAATTATTCTCTGGTTTGAACTAGATAATTTTTTTCTGTCAATATTGGAACTTGAACTCAGAGCCTTGAGTTCTCATTCTCCCTTTCTTGTTCGTGGCTGGTGTAGCATTGCTTAAGTCAAGTGTGATATTTTGTTGGCTAATTGGAGATGGAAGTTTCACAGACTTTTCTGCCTAGGCTGGTTTCAAACTGAGGTCTTCCAGGTCTCAGCCTCCTGAGTAGCCAGGGTTGAGTAATCAGAGATTGTTATATATTATATAATTTTTAAATAGTAAACATACCCTAGGCTGGGAATATGGCCTAGTGGTAGAGTGCTTACTTCATGTACATTAAGCCCTGGGTTCGATTCCTCAGCGCCACATATATAGAAAAGGCCACATATATAGAAAAGAACACATATATAGAAAAGGCAAGAAGTGGTGCTGTGGTTCAAATGGCAGTGTGTTAGCCTTGAGCAAAAAGAAGCCAGGTACAGTGCTCAGTCCCTGAGTTCAGTCTCCAAGACTGGAAAGAAAATAGTAACCATAACCTAAAACGGGGCTCAAAAATTATCAGTTCTGGGCTGGGAATATGGCCTAGTGGCAAGAGTGCTTGTCTCCTACACATGAAGCTCTGGGTTCAATTCTCCAGCACCACATATATGGAAAACGGCCAGAAGGGGCGCTGTGGCTCAGGTGGCAGAGTGCTAGCCTTGAGCAGGAAGAAGCCAGGGACAGTGCTCAGGCCCTGAGTCCAAGGCCCAGGACTGGCCAAAAAAAAAAAAATTATCAGTTGGCCTAGCAATGAAAGAACCAACTAATATTATTCTGTCATCGTAATGACTATACTACACACAGGCTAGTGCATTACCCACAAAGTACACTCATAATTTCATAAAATACAACCTATATTTCACCTCATTTTTCTGCAATGTCTCTTTAGTCTCTGTAATTTTTTTTCCAAACTGAAGGACAGTAAGAGCTGAATGTGGTAGTGCATGCCTACAGTCCCAACATTTGAGAGGTTGAGGCAGAAGTATCATGGTTACAAGCCACCCTGGGCTACACATAAAAGCTTTCTTGTAAAATAAAATGGTCAAGGCCAGGAATTGGTGGCTCATACTTATAATCCTAGCTACTTAAAAGAATGAGATCTGATCATAGTTAATATCTCCAATTAACCACCCAAATCCCATAGTGGAGCTGTGGCTCAAGATTTGACATGCCAGCTTTGAGCAAAAAAAGCCAAGGGACAGAACCAAGGCCCTCCCTGCCCGAATTCAAGGTCTAGGTCTAGGACAAGCACATTAATTAATTAAAATAAAGAAAATAAAATGGCCAGCAAAGTAGATTTTCAACAGAATTCTGTGATTGCTACAGGAGGTGTTTGTTTTATGACATTGTTTCAGCATGTACTTCAGCAAGTTATATGTGGAATGTACTAAACCAAATACTGCTAAATAGAAAAAAATTATCACTTCTAAAATGATTTGCTCACCCATCAAGCCAACCACTAGAAATCTCGTCATTCCATTATCAAATCAGGAGCCAAAAGTACCCAGTTCAAAAGCCATTAATTTAGATAATATTAAAAAATATATTTAACAATAAAAATAAGTCTCCTTTCCCATGTGACAAAAAAAAGGTCCAAACACAACAGGTCCAAACACAATCTTCTCTATCTTCCATAATCTAATACCAGAGTAAGGGGAGATACGTAAGTCACAAATGGAACTGACATACATAATGAGGCTATTTTTGTGTGTGTGTATGTCAGTCCTAGGGCTTGGTCTGGGCTTGGGTGCTGTCCTTGATCATTATTCCTCAAGAATAGTGCTCTACCACTGAAGCTACAGCTCTACTTCAGGTTTGTTTGTTTGTTTTTTTTTTTTTTTTTTTGCAGTCCTGGGCCTTGGACTCAGAGACTGAGCACTGTCCCTGGCTTCTCTTTGCTCAAGGCTAGCACTGCCACTTGAGCCACAGCACCATTTCTGGCCATTTTCTATATATGTGGTGCTGGGGAATTGAACCCAGGGCTTCATGTATATGAGGCAAGCACTCTTGCCACTAGGCCATATTCCCAGCCCCTACTTCAGGCTTTTTGGTGGTTAACAAGATACATGTCTCACAGACATTCCTACTCCAGTTGGCATTGTTTTTTGGTTTGTTTTTTTTTTTTTTTTTTTTTTTTGGCCAGTCCTGGGCTTGGACTCAGGGCCTGAACACTGTCCCTGGCTTCTTTTTGCTCAAGGCTAGCACTCTGCCACTTGAGCCACAGCGACACTTCTGGCCATTTTCTGTATATGTGGCGCTGGGGAATTGAACCCAGGGCCTCATGTATACGAGGCAAGCACTCTTGCCACTAGGCCATATTCCCAGCCCCTCCAGTTGGCATTGAACAGCTATTCTCAGATTTCAGCCTCCTGAGTAACTAGGATTACAGGCATGAACCACTGGTCCCAGGTTGAGGATGTATTTTTTAAGCTCTACTTTCTTGATACCTTAGGTAAGTAAGAAGAAATTAGTGATTAATACTTTTTGTACCAGTAGTGCAGCTTTGCCTCAGGGGCCTCACACTTTCACTTCGCTTTTTGTTGTGTGTATGCCAGTCCTGGGGCTTGAACTCGGTGCCTGCACACTGTCCCTAAGCTTCTTTTGCTCAAAGTTAGTACTCTCCAAGGTTTTTGGCTTTTTATTTTTACTGTTGTAGTTCATTGGATACAAGAGTGTCACAAACTTTCCTGGCCTGAGCTGGCTTTGAACCACAATCCTCAGCTCCTGAATTGACAATATTACAGATATGAGCCACCAGTAGCACCCAGGTTCACTTGGATTTTTTTGCTCAACACTGAAACTGGCTTTCTACAGGTTTATTTAATAGTCTTACAGACTTCTCTATGTGGGATACCTTCAAACTGTGATCATCAGATCTCAGTCTCCTGAGTAGCTAGGATTACAGGTAGGAGCCACCAGTGCCCAACTGCTACTAATATTTTTAAAGGAAGATGGCAAAAAAGAACTGTGTGCAACTCTGAGTAATGTTACAGGAATTAAAATATTCCATATCAACAGAATATTTTTCCAAAGGTTTCTGTAGTCCTAAATTAAATATTTGTCTCATAATTTATCATCTGTTTATAATGCCCTTAACTCTTTATGTAAAACTGAGTAGATGTACAGCTAATTGATCTTTATTAAGGCAGAAACCTGGAACAGTAACCAAATAAACCCTATCAAGTAACTAACCTGCATTACACATAGTAAGCATTTAATAATCAATCGGTGAATAAACGCTTACAGAATAATGTTGAGAATCAATTCAAATCAATTCAAATATCATTACAAGAGTACTAGTACATATACTACTATTAATTTACTACCAGGTTACACTAAGTATATCCATACAGTACACGTTAAAAGGTTGTGGGGCCTACTGTAATGGTAAACACCTGCAATCCCAGATACTCAGGAAGCAAAAGTACCAGGAAAGTAATCCTAAGCCACTGAGCAAAAGTGTACCATCTGAACACCCTCCACAGGAAAAAAAAACCCTAAAATCAATAGGCTCTAAGCCCGGTTCCGATGTAGTTCAAATACTACAATGGTGCAATGGTGCTTTTACTCTTAAACAAAAACAAATTTTTCCAAAATAAACAGTAAGATCTTTACAGGACATTTCATTACTTCCTTCGGCTCTTAAAGCAAGGGAATACACACAAAGAATATCCTAATTCAAAGAACATGTATTTCCTAATTGCTAGTTTAAGAAATATTTGTTTTTGCTAAATAATTAACTGTTTCTAATTTATCCTAGAGCTTTTTTCTTTAAAAATATTGCCTATATATCATATTCACTGGAGGAATGATGTGCAGGTTCTCATCAGATCAGATCAGATCAGATCAATGTGAGTGAAGCACTGGTATGGATAATTTTTTTTTTAAACTCTCAGGTTAATATAGCATGGAGGAAGTTTTGAACAATCACCTCGGTGAAGCTTAAGGTCAAGCTTGTAAGTTACCTATATTGAAAAGTACAATATATCCCTAGCACTTACTTACCTATATTTCTACTCTATCCTTTATCCATGCATCCATTTCCATTTCATGTTTTCCCTTTTTGTAAATAGTAAAAGTTTGTTTTTGTTTTTGGATTCCTTATCCTCTAAAGCTTCTTGAATACTTTGTGAAATTAATGCATTAATTAGCAATACTATGTCTCTTTCCTATTTTGCTTACACTCTTTCCCTGATTCTCACATCATGCACCACACACACACACACACACACACACACACACACACACACACACACAGAGAGAGAGAGAGAGAGAGAGAGAGAGAGAAACAACTATTTCAAATGTACAGAAACAGGTTAAAATATAGTAGTAAATCAGTTACACAGAATGCCAAAATGCCTACAGAGCAATTCAGAAAACACCTCTGTTTTCTGCAAAAGCCAAATTAAGTTTAGCTCTCAAATCTCTTTCCTGTATAACTCTTTTCACATCTAAAAACAAACAAGAAAAAAATGCACAAAGAAAAGAACTATCAATCAAAGCAGTTAATAATCTTTGGAAATAATGTGAGTAAGCATTATGTGTCAAAATCTGACAAAGTACTGAAAAGCTGACCTCAAAATTCCTTATGCTTACCCAATTTTCAGAGCTGTTGCTAAGTACAATATCCTCATCAATCAAAAAAGTAATCACAAGAAAGGAAAATGTCTTAATTTCCTCCACAAAATTATAAAGGAGATTGTGAGTGAGGTAGTACTGAAATAGTATGGTCCCAGAAAGCAACTGTACCATTGTTAGGCCTATTATGGAATAGCAAGGTAATGAACAAATCAAGGTAAGGAAATGGAAAGGCCCTGCCCTAGAGGAACTGACCTGAATATTTCCAGACTAGACTGGTTCTTTAAAAAGTTAGACTTGGAGGAACTGGAAAGGCATTTGTGTGTGGGAGTGGCTATGGCCATTCTGACATATCTCTCTTCTCTATTTCATACAAACCAGGTCAAAGCATACAAAAATTCAGACATCTCTACTTTATTTCCCTACTTGAGAAAGACGTATCTTCAGAACAGCACTCTGGGAACCATGGCTACTCACTAAGATGAATGCCACAGTAACAAAAATTACAAAAATAAGGTCCATTTTTAAAAGCATGGAAAGAATTTGCTAATAGTAAACACAATTCACCCTTAGTAATAAATATTTTAAGAATAACAAGCATAACCATAAATCTTCACATTGTTCAGAACAATATGAGAGAGGGAGTAAGTTCACTCTGGTTTTTCCTCTCTGTAGCAAAGATCTGTTTATGTTTGTATTGGTTTAGTAGCTGGCATAAAGTTATTGCCAACCACATATCAAATATTTATGAAACTAGCAAGGTACTGGTGGCTTATACTTATAATCCTGGTGACTGAAACTTGTATCCTAACTACTCAGGAGGTATAGACCTAGAGGATTGTGGCTCAAAGCCAATCTAGGCAGGAAAAGTCTGTGAGGTTTCCTCTCCAAATAACCAGCAAAATGCTAGACTGGAGCAATGACTCAGTGGTAAAGAACCAACGGTGAACAAAAAAGCTGAGCAAAAATGCTTAGGAAGGGTGAGAGGCCCTGAGTTCAAGCCCTAGTATCAACATAAGAAAATGTGTGATTTGAATTAATCTCAACATTTATTCAATTACTAAATTCTAGATGTTCTACTTCTGCTAGGACTCTCCTATTAGTCATCTGTATATCCCTTCAATCCCAAGTTAAAAATCTCACTAGCATTTCCAATGACAAAAGTCTTTTTTTTTTTGTAGTGAACTTCAACATTGGAAGTGGGCACTGTCCCTGAGCTCTTCAGCTCAAGGCGAGCACTCTACCACTTGAGCCACAGTGCCACTTCCGGTTTTCTGATCATTCTTTAGAGATAAAAGAGTCTCGGGGACTTTCCTCCCCAGGCTGGCTTTGAACCATGGTCCTCAGATCTCAGCCTCCTGAGTAGCTAGGATTACAGGCATGAACCTGTTACCTCCCTTGTTCCAGTGCAGCTATTCTTCAAAGCACAAATGTTCTCATGTCCTCAATAATCTTCAGTAGCTCCCATTTACAAAGAAAATTAAACCTTTAAACTTTATAATCTGTGCCTCGCCTGTATTTAACAGATTCCCTACATCTCACATCATATCCCATTCCTACATCAGATTTATAATCTAGCAATAGAATATAAGATCCCTCCTTTCTAAAGAAACTGTTTCTCTTATATTGTCCCCATATACATGACGCATGCTCCTTTCAACTCTGAAAAAATTACCACTCTATAATATCCTGATCAAATTCTATCTCCTCCACAAGGCCTCTTATCAATCCCACCTGTAATCTACCACCACCAGCATCCTCCCTTGCTATTATTGCTGACTGCTTTTTACAATACCTTTTTCTGTAATTCCTGTCTTGCCTGCCTGAATTTAAAGCTGAGGGCATAAGAGAAGATTCTATAGTATATTATTAGGCATTTCAAATTACAGCACAATGTGCAGCACTGCCTATAATTAATAAACACTTGATGAATTAAACCAATTCCTACGAAAAGAGTTCTAAATAGAAAAAAAATCTAACAAAATTAAATGTCAATAAAACAGCTCATTAGCCATTTGTAATAATAAAATTACTTGTTTCTTCTTGTCCCTCAAAGCGTCCCAAAATCAAACTCATATCTTATCCCTGAACCACTCTATCTGTGATTATAAGCATTCAGAATGAGAGCTTCAATATTTTTACATGAAATGATCAGAATTAGGAAGGCTAGAGGAAGGCTATGGCTATGACTACCTAAATCCCAAGGTTTTCATTATAAGTGACAGTAATTCTGAGTTTAGTGGGAAAAGAGAAAGAACTGCTATATCCTGGACATGTACTACATGCAAGATATTTTATTAAATGTACTAAAACCAGCAATGTATTTCATTTAGACAATTAATTTAGAAGACAGTTTTCTTCCTTTTACAGATGAAAAAAAAAACAACGATGCTGAGAGAGCTTAGACAACATGAACCAGGGCACACAGCTACTGTGACATAGAAGTGGGGTTGGAACATAGATGTATCTGGCTTCAAAGCTTATGTTCTTTCCTCTGTTACTACAAGTTCTAATAAGAATTAAAACTTAAAAATGTCTTCCACTAGTTGCTACCCTGGCTATATTTCTAATGTTTGAAGCTTTAATCTCAAGCTACTTTTATCAATATTTATCAAGCATTACTCTCAAAATTGATTTCCTTAAACAAAAGCAGTATTACTAATACAAAAGCAGCAGACCTTAAATATATTACGTGATGTGCAATATGAACCTACATTCCATAAAGAAGCAAGTAGTCCCTCACCAGAAAACAACATCTGAATCCACAAACTGTAATGTTCATGGTGCTAATTCATGAAAAGGTCATGTTACTCAGACAGTCTGTTCTTTATGACCTTTGTCCAGGAATGACCAATATCCCATCCCATCTCATGTAACACCTCTTCCCTGATCCTGACAGAATCCAGAAGAGCTAAAATTGTGGCTGCCTGAGGGGTGATGCCTTTTGAAGTTCCTATTCCCAGCAGACCTAATTGAGACAGTCCCTGCAAGAGCTCTTACAACGAACGCTTTTGCTTATCCTGATTTCCCAGCTTCCAAAAACTCTTTTCACAAGAGCCAGTAGAGTCCACGTTTCCCCTTTAGAGGTCCTTTCTCCACCTTTCAACTGAATCAAATTAGTTCTTGATTAAAACCTTGACATTTTACCACAAGACAAATTGTCAATGGTTTGGCTCTTTAATAGGATATTTTAGTATTAGGCACTGGTCTAAAAGTGTTTATTAAGGTGTCCTAAATAACCGATGTATATACTTGTGAATTATAATTCAAAGGCTACCAAAGACCATGACACACACCCAAGACAGGTAAACCATACTGAAAAGACCCCAAAATATATAATAACAGCTATAATCTCTAATCTTACCAGGATTCAACACAGAAATATAATTAAAAATTATTTGACATTAAAATTAATCACCTTTTACCTAAATTTTCTTTAAAGTTTTCAGTATATATACATATGTGTATATATATATGCATGTATTTGTGTGTGTCTGTGCATGTGAACAGGTATGTAAAATATATATTATGCAACGAAAGCACCTTAGTCTTAGAAAATGTCCCAGTTGATGGCTGTGAAGTTCATACCTCAAAGTCAGCATTTTCAAAGCCAACAGCAACCAATGTAAAATTAAAAATCAATATAAATTCCAGGAAAAAGACTGTTTCCTTCTTATCAAAGAAGACTCATTAAAAACAAAACCTCTTCGAAAAACTCAGTGTGTTGAAAATGTAACATCAAATTTTTACCTGGAATATTTTTAACTATGTCACTTGTAGGGTTAAATCTCACCAATCATAACTGTTTTGGATAAAGAAAGCAAAAATACTATCTTCACCACATTACCTTCACCTTTCGTTTTACTTCATAGGGATTAACAATTTCCACTGGAGTATTTTTCCAAATTGCTGAGGTCGAGAGACCCATTGTTAAATCTCTACATTACCTAAAACATACTGTAAACAATAAAAAACCATATGTGGTAATTACAATTTAAAACATACTACATTCAAAGTTAACAAAAATATTAAAATAGTAGGCATGCAAAAAGATCCCCACCCCCATCCCATCCTTCAATTAAAAGCATTTATCTATTTTTATCTTAAATGCTCAAGACTACAGGTCATTTGACTACACATATGAAACAAACTTCATTTCCCTTTCAATTGAGTTGCTAGAAAATGTTTGCAAGAAGTTACATTCCCACTATTTCAAGAAGAAAATAATTCTTTTCACATATTTTGTTTGAAACAGACAAAAGTATTAAAAAGTATTTTGGAATTGCTTAGTTTAGAAATAAAAGTATTTTCTATGAGGCTAAAGGGTTCAACTTCAAGGTACTTCTGAATTAATTTCCAGTGCATATCTTGTTCCATGTTATTCTACCTTGTAATCTAACCCCGGTTCAGATTTTAAAAATTAAAGAAAAAACCCAATAAGATAAACATATAGCAGTCCGGTGTATTTTTAAAATGGAGTATATATATACTTGAAAGTTGCACTGCTGAGCTGCGGAGGATTCCAAGTCTTACCTCAAAATATCTTAATGTGAATCAATTTGGCATTCATCAGCTATTTTAGGAGGTATATTGGTGGCCTCTACTGGAGGAGTACGCCGTTGATTAAGTGACTAGAAAAACATCCAACTTTCTATCACAATCGACACGGGTTTTTTGCGCTTAAATCCTCACTCCCTGCTTTTTAGAACAATGAAGTACCTGTGCACATGTAAATTCTCACCACACAGCTGAGCAGAGCCAAGCCAGTCGAGTTTCAGAAGAAGAGCGGGAAGAGAGAAGGATCGAAATACTTGGTGGAATCCCGCTCAGCCTTTCCAAAGATTCCTCTTTATAAGGCTGGGCGTGTTTTCCTCCACCCCAACGGGGCGGGGACAGTGATTGGGGAAAGGTGCTGGGCGGAGAAAAGGGCAGGAACAAACAAGAAACCAGAGGGGCGGTAGCTGATCATCACCTGAATGTAGACAAACCTGACTGCCGGTTCCTTCGGGACTTGGGGTGTTAACCTTAAGAACGTAACAAGTCACCAAGAAACGACAAAGCTGTTACCAAGAAACGCTCGCCCCTCTGCGTAAATAAATGTCCCCCGAGTTACTTGGTCACCTTGGTGTGTTTTTGTTGCATGGGGTGGTGGTTCTGGAATCGCCCAAGGTTCCACAGCGAGCTGTAGTCCGCAGCTGTGCCCCAAGTGTTCTCTGCCAGCAAATCCAAGCGCCGTACAGAAAGAGGGCCGCCCCAGAACCAAACTCAGCCCCCCGTGCGTCTCCCCCAGTCCCTCCACGGGTTGCAAAGAAACTTAGTCCCAACTACGACAGCACGACCCGAGAGCTAGGCGCTCAGGCGGCCAAGCCCCAGCGCGTTCTGCACTCTTTCCTCCCTCTACCTCACCACCTCCCGTTCCCCAGCGAAAGCACACTCGGGGCAGAGCGTGCTCCACTGCCTGGCACGCTCGGGGGGCTCACCCCAGCACCCCTCTCCCCAGTCCCACACCGTCCTCCGTCCCCCGGGATTAGGATGCTTAGGGAAAAAGGGGGTACGGGCTCCAGCCCGTCGTACCAACCCACTAACCTCGCCACTGCTCGCACCGCCGAACACTTCCATTTCTTGATCCCCGGGCTCCTCCGTTGGAGCAAACGATAGCATCGTCCCTTCAGGAGTACTGGAACAGGAGCTGCCAGCCGCCAGCACAGCCGCGCATCCTGTCTGTGGAACTCGTCTGTCGCTGCTGCTGCTGCTGCTGCCACCGCTGCCGCCGCCGCGACCCCCAGCCCGGCCGTCAGCGCCTTCCACTGCCCTCACCGCCGGCTCCCTCCGACGCTCGGAGCGGGGGGTCTGTTCCTCCCGCGGCTGCTCCCATAGAGAAGACAACTCTGTGCTTCCTTTCCGGGAGCAGCCACGCGCGGCTCTTTGCTCACCCCCGCCGCCGCAGCGACGGCCACTCAGCGGTGACTTCTCCCTCCCCCCTCCTCCCCAGCGCCCCGCCACTACCCCGCTTCCTCACGCCCCCCCCCCCGTTCCCCGCTCCCCATTCGGTCAATATGGCGGCAGCGGCGGCGTTACCTGTGCGGCGCCTGAAACCCCCCTCCCCTCCCCTAGGGCGGCAGCCCGGCGTCACCAGAACGTCAATGGAGATTCCCCAGCTTGGGGTGAATTGGGGGGGAGGGAAGAGGGGCGGGGTGGATGCGGGGGACCGCGTGCTGGGGTTGGGAAAGAAGGGGAGGGGGGTGCGCTGGGCGGGGGAGGCGGGTGAAGAGTAGTAAAAGCCAATGCTAGCGCCTCAGCAAACCTGCCCACTCCAAGGAGCATGCGCGTCGCTCCTCACACATGCTCAGCAGGCTTTCTCAAGACTACAGAGCAGCCTTACTAGCAGGAGGATTCCCAAAAATGATGAAGGAAATGCGGTACCCTTATGAGCGCTTGAGGAGCCAGTACTAGGGGATTGCTCCAAGAATATTTATCTTCACTCAGGGCTCACACACACACACACACAAAAAAAACCCATACAGGTGTCCTGTATGCTGAACCACACCCACTTCGATACTTACTAACTACTAGGGCAGAGGTTCTAATATGTTAGCCCTCTAGAATTTACAACCATTGAAATGAAATTAATCTTCTCAAAGCTTTGCTTGTCCCTCTCAAGATGCTGCAGATGATTGTACTTAGACTTCTGATGATATAATGGTTCTGGTGTACATACACACAAAAACACAGATGGAAGTGCATGCTACTGATTTGACTCATGGCAATAAAGGAAGAGTCTGTGATTGCTACCTTTACCCCCCACCATCCTTTCTGATAATAATGAATCTATATTGACAATAACTACAGTTTTTCTATCTCTCCAAATCCAACATTTTTGCTTTTCTTCTCTAAACTATGCACTATAATGGGAGCAGGCTGTATAACAGACATATTAAATTTCGGTCTTACAGGGAGGGTGCATGATCAAAATTTTCATCGAAACACTCTAAGAAAAATTCTTCTACTTTTGTCACATCCAAGGAACATAACAATTACAGCAGTGCCTAAAACAGCTCATAATCTTGGAGAAGTTATGCATTGAACTAACACCATTTTCTTCCCTATTCTACACCTACAGCAACTGAGTTTTGCTTGCAGAGACTATTGAACTATGCTCTCCATTTTTTTCACTATCTAGCTTTGAATGCTAAAGATGACAAAGCAGGCCACAGAGATTGGCAGTGAATTACCAAGCAAGAATCACTACTACCCTACCACTTATTCAGCTTAAAATCCAGAAAGAAAGGGAATTTTAGGAATATGGTCATGCAAAAGTAAAAGTTTTGAAAACTGTGGACAAATGGACCATATATGTAAATAAATTTATGTTTAGCTGATCTAACACTTCTTAAGGAAGAGCAATCCTTCAGAGCTTCTGATTCTTATTTGCCATTTCCTTACTCATATTTTTAGTTCTGGAATTCACTCTTCCACATCATCTGTTTTCTTTTTACTAAACCCCATCAGCAAAAACATATTGTTATTTACTGCAATTTGCTTGGTCGCTTACTAGCATTTGATGCAGTTCATGAGTCTCCTTTCTGTAAGTATTTTCTTCACTTGGTCTCGACATTTAAAATGTTCATTTTCCCCCTATATCATTGGCAATTTATTTTCAGTCTGTTTTACAATGTCACCCATCTTCTCAGTCACTGACTATTGGAACCTCAATATTAAGTCTGGAATTCTCTACTCCCCAAGGTTTCAAGTTTTTTTTCATATCACATACAGATCTGCAGTTTAAATGCCATATATGTGCTGAGAATTACAATATTACCTGCCATCACAAATGAAGGCAAAGCAACTGTCTATTCAACAATTCTACTTGAATATCTAACATGCCTTTCAAATTCAGCTTATTCAAAATGGAACCCTTGATTTGACCCCAATCAGTCTGTTCCTCTCATGGTTTCTCACCATCCTCCCAATTTGCTGCTCATATCTCATTGCAGAGTGTCATTCCATAACTATACTATCTAAAACAGCATTCAGATAACTCTCCAGCTGCACCCAACTTCTAATTCATGACAACAATGAACATGTGGTATATGTTTAATTATACCCTTCAAAACCTAGCACAATTTGTACACTGTAATTTCCAGAGCTCATTAGTTTTCTGAATGAATCTGTCCTTTACTGTTGTTGCATACATTTGATAAATATACCACATCACCTATAGTAAGACTTTTCCTTCTAATAAGTGTATATTACTTTGCTTTATATATAAAATTTAACCTAGGAGCTAGTGTGCGTATGTTCAGATGAATGGTTAGTATGCACAAATCTCTGGGATCGATAGTAAAAATTAATTTTAAGGTTCATTTCTTCAACATCATAACTATGTATGTATATATACATATATATGCATACATCTATAGTACATATATTATGTATTATATATATATATATATATATGTCCCATCTTTCCTTTTGTGTGTCTGCCAGTACTGACCCAGGGCCTCACACTCCCACTTGGGTTTTTGTGCTCAAGGCTACACCTCCACTCCAAGTTTTTGCTGCTTAACTGGAGATAAGGTTCACAAACTTCCCTTCCCATGCTGGCAGATCTCAGTTTTCTGAGTAGCTAGGTTTATAGGTGTGAGCCACTAGCAACCAGCAGATCATCCTATCTTTAAGATCAAAAACCCTTCCCAGATTCTATGGTTTCACTAAATTCCAGTTTCTTACAACTTTCAGTGCACTAACAAGCTTTTTTTTAACCTCAAATATTTTTAAATGTGTGCTCTATCACCATTCCCATTACCTTAAATCAACTCTTAGAATATTTCTGTAATTAGCGGTATCTCCTCATAACTGGTTTTTCTGACCATCAATTTTTTTCTGTCTCCTTCATAATAATCCATTCTCTTCACTGTCAGCTCAGTGATCAGAGTTCTTGAAATATTCTATATCATCTCCAGGAAAATATCCAAACTCCATAGCTGTGAATAAAATTTTTTACCTCTTGAGTCTATCCTTCCAGCTTTTTCTTTACTACGTATTATAGTAACTGTGAACATCTTAAACCTTCTCAGGTATCACTGTGTAATTTAGTCATAATATCAATCAACGATAACAACTACTATTTAGTAAGAGCCTACTATTATCCAGGTATAAACTTATAAGGACTTTATTTAGCCCTCATAATTATTTGTAAAACTTTGGTTTTTTAAATATTTTACAATGAACCAGAGCTTAGGAAAGGATCTGTGATTTTTTTTTTCTCCAAGATCTCAAACTATTACGTGGTAATTCTATAATTCAAACCAGTTCTCATTGATACCAAATTACTTCACCCAATGCTTTCTGAAGCTTCTCTTGTCTCCCCTTTCTCCCTCTTTCCTTCTACTCATCTTGTGCAGAAAGTTTAGTCACTTGTTGCTTTATAATCTCCATAACATATGTCCTATATCTTTATTTTTTCTTTAAACATTTCCTTACCAGGCCACTTTAGGCTTTTGTCTGTAGTGAATTTATTAAGTTCCTCATTCACAGCACATGTTGTTGATCAATAAATACATTCAAAGGACAAATAACACTTCTATATTTGAGACAGAAATTGTGTTGATGCTTTCAGCTTATACAAAAATAAATAAAACTAACTCTGTGGAACTTAATGCTTATTTGTTCAGCACTGGCTATGTCAAAAATGGGTTGTTTGATTTCAAATTACTACTAAGCAGGACCTGTCAAATTTTAACTACCTTAGAATGCACTCTAATGATTGATGAAAAATATATGAAATCTTGTTTAAATGTGAAAGCAAGTCTTAGTGAAGGCTTGAGCTTCTCAGTCTTCTTCAAAGCACACGTAACAGAGAGTGTTGTTTTCAGGAAATATTTAGCCTGAAATTATCTACAAGCCCATGACTCTGGATTTTCAATTGTATAGTATTGTAAATTACACAATGTTTGGCAATTTTTAGTGATTTTGGATTCGGATATACAACATATATTTTCTAAATAATGTATTATTTGTCACAAAAAGATGATGATTTGGGCTCCACCACTATTAGAAAATGTGTCCTGAGTATTTCCAGGATGAGGAAAAGGGTACACTTAAACATTCCCACTGACTGTTCTACCCTGGGACAAATGGCACACATTTGATGACCAGGGTCAGAGGTGAACATGGTGGTCACATAATTTAAGAGAAAAAAGTTAACTGACTCATCATGGCCCCACTAAAGGGGTGTGTAATATGAACTGAGGGCCTTTGATCAGCATATCACAGACCACCCACAGTTCAAATACTGTGGCTCTGATTTTGAAACTGTGACATATATAAAGTAATACATATTTAGGGTATAATTATAGACAGAGCAATATAAACTCAACATTCACTCTATTTCCCCAAAGATAATAATCCAAATAGTTGGAAAATGTTGAGTGAACACAGAACATAAAGGCACTATTAGAAACAAAAAGATATTTAGAATCCTGTATTAGAGATCTGGTGTTGCCAAAATGGAAATAAGATTCATGTATAGAAATATGAACTTTTAAGTATTTTTTTTTCTGGCCAGTCCTGGGCCTTGGACTCAGGGCCTGAGCACTGTCCCTGGCTTCTTTTTGCTCAAGACTAGCACTCTACCACTTGAGCCACAGCACCCCTTCTGGCCATTTTCTGTATATGTGGTGCTGGAGAATTGAACCCAGGGCCTCATGTATACAAGGCAAGCACTCTTGCCACTAGGCCATACTCCCAGGCAACTTTTAAGTATTGAAGTACTTACAAGCAATCATTATCTTTAGGAATTTTAGAGCAATTTCATTCTCTAAAAATGCTGACTAAAATTGGGACCCTACAACATAATTGCAGAAAGGCAACTAACTCATGCATACTTGCAAAATGCAAGCTTATTATTGCCTATATGTTGAAATAAATATATTTAAGAGATGATAAATATGATAATAATTCAACCATTTTCCTCTTTGCACAGAAATTAAAGTTTATATTATATGTATAACATGAAGTCTCTTAAGAATAGAGAGGAGGAAGTATAGTATCCTTTGTAGTCAAACTAAAAACTGTTATGAAAGGTACTTATATTTATTATTTCACACTATGTCTAAGTCTCTTTAAATCAGGTAAAAATATTTGGGTATCTTCTTATTTTCTGGAAAAAGTATAGGTTTTAACAGTGGGCTCGCAAAAATGTCAGAAGGATTCATCTACTAAACAGGAAATGAATTTCAAGGATGATATAAATAAATGTAATATCCATTCATAGGAGAAAAATAGATACATTGTATAAGTCAAAGCAATTACATCAGCTATGGAGATAATCTGACTGCAATATCCTTTACAACATTATTCACAATGTTGGGTCAGCCAATTTGACTGGTTATTTGATATCTCTTCCCTAACTCCTAGTTTTCAATTTGGGTCTCTTCCAGAAATTGAACTTTGTTGAGGAGAATTTCTTCTGAGATAAAGATATGTCAAGCTTTCCTTAGGGGAATGGGGGTAGCTACTGTGTTACTCTTCTCAAACTTCAAACATTTCCAATTCTGTGAAGTAAAAATTACACACATATACATTTATCAATTTGCCTAGATTCTTTTGCATACAGTTTTGTAAAACTATTATCACCTAAAATCACACATACAATTAGAATTCTCACCATGGAGGCCAAGTGTGATGGCATATATTTACAATCCCAGCACTGGGGAGGGGAAGGCAGATGGACCAGGAATTCTAGAGCAGCCTTGGGCACAGAATAAAACCTTGTACCAATTTTTTTCTTCATTGAAGTAATACCAAAATATTTCCTTGGACCCATTCTTACTTGCTCACTAGATTCCCCTGGAATTCAAGGTTTGTAAATAGAATTTACATTAAATTGGGCCAGATAATTTTAGATTCCAGTACAATCTTATTCAACATCTTACTCTAAGTTGTTGGTAAGAACACATCAGAATCATCATCAAAACAGGTTGCTTAGCCCATCCTTAGTGTTTCTAGTTTAAGAAATGGTTTTTGTACATGGGTAAGTTTATTGTGAAAAATTAAATAATATCATTGTTAATCCTTGAAAACACACAGCCAGTTGCATACAATTGTAATTTCAATACTAGTGAGGCTGAGTCATGAGGATGATGAATTAGAGGCCAGCATGAACTACACTGAAACTTCCAGAACTTCGTGGAATCAAAGCTTCAAAATGAATTTATTCATTAATTAAAGTATATTAAAACAAATATAAAATAAAAGTAAGAGTTTATGAAAAGAAAATTTACAAAATGATTTTCCTACAAAAATCATATTTCTTTTTTTGAATATTTTTATTATCTTTAAGTAGTTGTACCAAGGAGTTGCTATTCACTGAAGCAGTTACCAAGAAATGAGTACTTGCAAAAGGGGAGAATGAGGCCAAAAGGAGAGGAGTAGAACAACAAAGGGGGAAAAGAATAGAATTCAGGCAAGAATTCATTGTACATATCACAGAATTGAAACATATAAGGGAAGGGGTGGGCTAAAGTGGTTGGGTGAAGATACTGAAGTGATGACACAGATCAAGCCAAACTACTTTGTTAGATAACAGGAAAAAATTCAATAAGTAGCCTAAAATTGAGATAAGTAAATGAAGGGGTGAGATGGGAGGGTGGATAAGAATGTTGAAAGGGGTAGCATTGATCAAGGTTTAGGAAATTTGACTAAGAACTTGTCATTCTTCCTAGTATCCAGGTGTTGTTTTTTTATATTGCTTGCATGCAGATTGCTTTTTAAGAACTACCACTCTAAAGTATGAATAGTCAAAGCAAATGTTTTACAAATTATATTTATTCCAAAAATCTAGGTTATTTAATCATATATTAGCACTGTGAAAGAATTTACAAACAAAATCCTAAATAACATATATGTATACATACATATATATACATATATGAAGTAATTTCCCAAATAATTTTCAGTCTGGCTGAATGTGATGTTTCAACATCTGTAATTCTAGCTGTTTGAAGGACAGAGATTTGGAAGGTTGTGGTTCAAGACTAGACTTGGTTTTTTTTTAAGTTAGGGAGACTCTATCTCAACAAAAAATCTTAGAAGTAATGGGATATACTTGACATCCCAGTTACTAAGAACATATAACTAAAATAATCACTGTCCAGAACTAAAAAAAAGTGATACCTGACCTCAAAAATAATTGATATGCAAAAGGCAGAGGGTAAGAGTACAATTCAAGTGGCAGAGTACATAACTAGCAAGCACAAGTCCCTGAGCACAAATCCCAGTACTGCCAAAAATATGATTCAGACTGTATCAGATGAGAAGATTATACTTTTAACCTAATCTGTGGCATCATAGAAAAAACTCCAATCACAAGCAGGCGTATGTCAGGTTCCTTAGACAAAACAAATTTTAAAACTAAGTCCATCCAGATATGTTGGCATATGCCTGTAATCTCAGCATTTAGGAAGCTGAGGCAAGATGAACACAAGTCTCAGGCCAGCCAGACCTAGAAAGAGGCTCTGTATAAAATAAAATGTGACTTTTAAAAAGTACAATTGTCCATCAGTATCCATGGAGGATTAATACCAGGACCATGATCTACTTCAGATACTAAAATTCATGTATACTTGACTTCCTTAGATAAAATGGTGGTTATATATAGCCTCCTATATACTTTAAATAATCTCTAAAGTTTTTTACAATATCTGATACAATGTAAATGTTACATAAAAAATTAGAATGTTGCTTATAGGACAATAACAAATGAAAAATCTGTATATTTTTAGTACAGACACAATTTCTTCCCAAATGTGGTAGACTTTGGATGATTGAATACATAGATGAAAAATTATTTTAGTGATTCAGACTTCATTTGGCATGCATTTGTGTATGTGTGTGTGTGTGCGCGTGTGTGTGCATGCACATGCACACAATCCTGCTGAGAATTGACCCAGGGCCTCACCAATACTAAGAACGTGCACTACCACTGAGCTACAACACCAGCATCTAAATGATTTTTTGAGTTCACCTGATGTCTAGTTATAAGATGTGTTTCAAAGTTAATGTTATATATCATAATTTTACAATTCCTTAGCATTTTCCTGTAAAATGCATCTAATATAATTATAAAATTATTCAAAGCTAGCATTGCTTTTTATTGCTCTGCTATTTATGCTTTTGAGCCTGATCTAGTATACTTAAATGAAAATTTAATTAAGGCAAGATTAAAACTTACAGCTAATCAGAACTCCATCAATAGCATCTCTTGCCTCATTAATTTTAATCCATTTGATGAAAATAATTTAAATGAGGACCTTCTTAAATGAACAGTTAATATAATATCCTAGAAACCCTTTTTTGTTTATCATACAACAATGAAACAAGGATACTATATCACTAAAACTATAAATAACTTGAATTTAGAGATTTAGCAGACTTTTAAAAATTAAAATATTAGCATTGTATCGTAATAGAGCTAGAATAGACAAGTATGCCTATATAAAAGGAGGTATGACACTGAAAAAAATGTATGCTCTATCTGATTTATTTGGTCTGATTGATTTTTAGAAGATATCAACTATAGTTCTACTCTATTCTTGGTTATAGAAAGAAAGATCATTACTTCCTAGCAACAACAAAGAGATAATTCAGCAACAGAATCATAGTGTGTGTGTGTGTGTGTGTGTGTGTGTGTGTGTGTGTGTGTGTGTAATACATGGCAATTAACTCAAGACTTTATTCATACTAAACTCTGCAATGGAGCTCAATCTCTACTTTGCCTCTTATTTTGTAGTGCTTGGTACAGAACCCAGTGTCTTGTACATGCCAGGCCAGTGCTTTTCCACTGAATTCCATCTTATCCTATCATAAATTTTCCTGAGTCCATTGGAGTAATCAGGGCAAAAGGCAAACAAGTAGCTGAAAACTATAAGTAAAGCATGGCTGAGCAAGATGGCTTATGTCCATAATTTCAGCTACTCCACAAGTAAAAATCAAAAGAATCATGGTTTGATTTCATATCAAAAAGTTATTGAGATCCTAATTCTACAAATAAGCTAGGTATGATGGTATGTCCCTGCCATCTCAGCTAGTCAAGAAGTTGTAGGTATAAGATTGAGCCTTTCCCTTGGCAAAAATGTGAAATCTTCTCTCAAAAATGATTAAATAAAATGGGATAGGGGTGAGTCTCTAGTGGTAGACACCTGCCAAGCAAGTATGAGGTCTTGACTTCAAACACCAATAGGGTCAAAAAGAAATTTGAAAAGATCTAAAGTCAGCTATGTCAGTTCCAAAGTGAGACAATGCAAGCACTGTATTTAATAACAGTACCTAGGAGCAAGAGAAAATTTAAAAAGTACTTAAGTAATAAAGTTTAAATTCTTAATGCAGTTGTGAAATTACAAGGGTTTACAGAATTTGTTGCTGCCAAGACAGAGAAAGTTGGTTTCCATGCTCAGTCTATGCTCTACAAACTTGTATCTGCTGATCATGAGAAAGCTGTACAACAGAGTGAATTACTAGAGAAATCCTTCCTGAGCATTGCAGGCCTGAAAGAGGGGTAAGGAGAGCTGGGAGTAGAGAGGTACTGGTGGAGAAAGCTACTACTGCAGGAAGGACAAAAATTATCCACAAAGGCTTTTAGAATCAGAATAGAATAGGGGCTATACACCATTTCCCATCCCCCACTAATTCTAAAAAGTTAAAAGAAAATGTTTATTCCTAGGAAAGAGAAGAAAACTGTCCTAGTCCAAGCCAATTACAGACTTCTTACAAATGAGCAGGCGTAGCACACTGTCTTCCAGAGTGGCTTGCCAAAGCCTGACTGCCAAGGTGGGGGTTATCGCTGAGAGGACTCCACTTCTGATGACCAATTACATAAAGCCTAGGACTATGGTTAAACCAAGAGAACAAAGAAAGCTCCTTTCTCACCACTATACTAGTAAATGCCAAATACTAATCAACAGCAAATTAACTAAATACATATTATATTACAAAACTATAACCTACGAAATTTATAGAAAAAAAACATGGGAACGTATTTTTTTGAGTTAAAGTTACAAGTCTTACGGAAAGAATCCTTAATATGACATCAAAGGCATGATTGATTTAAAAATATAAATTAAACTCTAGCCATTTTTTAAAATGCCTTGTCATTTTGTGTCAAAAGATTGAAAAACACAAGGCAAGAATTTAGGACAATATTTACAAATCATATATCTAAAAAAAGGTCCTATATAAGGACAAAAATAATTCTGTAAACTTATTGGGAAGTGAACAACTTAATTAGAAAATAGAAAAGACGTGGCACCAAATAGAATATGTGTGCTAAAAAATCACCTGAAAAGCTGTACAACATTAATCTTATCAATTTTTTGGCAAAGATGTAGAGCAATAAAAATTTTGGTCATTGCTGGTAGGAATTCAAAATGGTACGGCTATTCCCCCAAAAGTTTGACAGTTTTTAGCATGTAAACACATACCTAGCATTTGGAGAAACATTATATTAGAGAATGAAAATCTAGGTTCCTGTCAAAACTTTTTATACAAATGTCTATATTTATTTTTAATAGCCAATATTTGGACAAGAATCAAATACCCTGCAATTTGTAGGTGAATAAACAAATTGTGGTACATCCATGCAGTGGAAAAGTACTTAGCAATAAGAAAAAATAAAGTATTGGTTAAATGCCACAATTTGAATGGATCTCTAGGGCATTTTGCTTGTTAAAAAAGAACTAGATTCAAAATATTACATATTACAAGATTCAACATATATGATATGGTTGAAGTGACAAAAATCTTAGAAAAGAAGATTAGTGGTGGCCAACACTCAGTGATTGGGAAATATGTGGTTAGTAAGGGTTACTCATTCATTTCTGTATATAAGTTCTATGTCCATATCGTGTTGATGGTTACTTTACAGTATAATAAAATTTCATTAAAATATTTACTGAACATCAAAACTGGTTAAAATATAAATATATACTTGAATTAATATTGGCTCATAGATTTCTTGGCTTTATAAAATGTTTGTGTAAGGTACTGTCATTGGGGAAATTTTAAAAAATGGGGAAAAAAGGACAAATTGGAAACACCTAGTAGGATATGAGTTCATAAAAGTCAGTAATTTTAAATAAACATAAATCATCTAAAGCATCAAAACAAGTAGCTAGTCTATATATAAAAGCAAGTCCAATTATATCCTTTCTATAAGAAATCACCTTAAAATAACTAGATTATTATACAAGTAGAAAAAAGGATATTCCATGAGAAAATGAATCAAAAGAAACTAGGAGTTACTGTATTATAATCAGACAAAATCAACTTCAAGAGAAACATTGATACCAGGAATAAAAAGAGGCACTACATAAAGGTAAAAAGGTCAATTCACCAAATATTTCAAGGGATCCCAATTGTGGATGTTCATAGCAACACAACCTCACAATACATGCAACAAAAATGATGGATTTGAAAGGAGAAATAAATTCACATTTATAATCGCCCAGATTCAGCATTATTTTCAAGGAAACTTCACTTCTCTCAGCAACTGACTGAACAAACAAGACAGAAAAGCAGTAAGGTTACAGAAGATCCAAGTAACTCTTTCAACCAATGTGAAATGATTGGCATTTATAGAATAGTCCAACTGACATCAGAATAATGTATGTTTTACAAGTATGCTTTGACTATCCACTCAACAGATCAAATTCTAGATCATAAACTAAATCTTAACTGATTAAAATATGCTAAATCATACAAAGTGTGTTGTCACACTAAGATGGATAAACTTTAAGCCAGTATCAAAAAGATATATGGAAAACACCAAAACTAAAAAATGAAAGAAATTCAGCATTAGATCTGAAGACTCAATGGTTAAAGATGTTAATTTTTCCCAATTTAGCTAATAGATTCATTGCAATTGTAATGAACATCCCAGTACAATTTCTATAGTAATTTGTAAGCTGGTTTTATAATTAAAAGAGAAAGGCAAAGTTCTTTAATACCAAAAAAAATCCCAATGTATTGAATTATTTACACTACCTAACTTTAAAATTTCTTGTCATACAGATAGTGTTTCATTTAGGGTCAATATAGACAAATAGATCAAAATACAAATTTCTAGAATAAGCCTATTCATATATAGTCAGTTGACTTTTTACCAAGTTGGAATGACAATCAATTGGAGTAAGAATAAACTTTTTAGAAATGGTTTGGTAAACTTTTGATATGCCTCTAGAAGAAAATGTACTTTGATCCATTCCTTGCAAACACAAAGAATAACAAAAAATGAATAGGAATGTAAAATCTATAAATGGTAAAAACTATTCTAGATTAAGAATGTTAAAAAAGAACTACTCAGGAGGCTAAGATAGGAGGACCTTGGTTTGAAGCCAGCCTTGGCAGAAAATTCCACAAAACTCTTATTTCTAATCAGCAAAATGCTGGAAGTGGAACTGTGGCTCATGTCATAGAAGAGCAGCCTTGAATGAAAAAGCTAAGGGACGTGTGCCTCAACCCAGAGTTCAAACCCAAGTAGTGGCCAAGAAAAATAAAAATATAAAAAAAGAAGAAAAGATTTTGACCTTGTGTTAGGCAAATGTTCTTTAGATTTGAAACTAAATGCATGATTCATAAAAGAAAAGAACATATTTATTTAAATTTTATAATATTGCCTCTTATAAAATGCTATTAGAAGAATAAAAAGACACACCCTACAAAAATATTTTCAGATCATATGTTTGGAAAAGAAATTGTACCTAGCATATATGAACAACTCTCAAAATCTAATAATAAGAAGAAACATGAAAACAAAACCAAGAAAACAAAACCCTGCAGCTTGGTAGGCATTCCACAAAAGAAGCGATTCAGATGAGGGAAAGGAATATGAAAAACTACTCATCACAATTAGAAATTGGGGAAATTCACTTCACAACCACAATAATGTATTTCGATGTACTTATTAGAATATCTAAAATACAACCAAGGAAACATTAACAATATCAAATGTTGTGGAGAATTTTGTTGTTGTTGTAGGCTTTTGTTTGTTTCTGTTTGTTTGCTTGTTTGTTTGTGATTTGGGGGACTGAACTCATTCCAGACCTTGCTTGGTAGCAGTCAACTGCTTGAACCACATCTCTAGTCCCTTTTGGAATTGGTTATTGTCACATAGGGACTTACTTAATAATGCCCTACTTTTGCTTTCTCTTGTCACTGGGGAAGACAGACTAGTGCCATCTCATGGAACCATTGAGTGAGATAGAGCCTCAGAATTCCTTGTGCCTGAGCTGGCCTTGAACCAGGATTCCCTGATCTTCACCACCCAATTAGCTGGATTACAGGCTTGAACCACAAAGCCTGGGAGGGGATCATGCCCCTTTGTTTTCTGTGTTCTAGGCTTGTCTCGCTCAACATTATTTGATCGAGTTCTGACCATTTCCCTGCGAATAACAATATTTCACCATTCCTAATCGCTATGTAGTATTCCATTGTGTATAAGTACCTTATTTTTTGGATCCATTCGTCTGTGGAGGGGCATCTGGGTCGTTTCCATATTTTGGCTAATGTGAATTGTGCCGCGATAAACATGGAAGTACAAATGTCTTTTTTTTTTTTTTTGCCAGTCCTGGGCCTTGGACTCAGGGCCTGAGCACTGTCCCTGGCTTCTTCCTGCTCAAGGCTAGCACTCTGCCGCTTGAGCCACAGCGCCGCTTCTGGCCGTTTTCTGTATATGTGGTGCTGGGGAATCGAACCTAGGGCCTCGTGTATCCGAGGCAGGCACTCTTGCCACTAGGCCATATCCCCAGCCCCATACAAATGTCTTTTTGATATCTTGGGGTTTGCTGTTTAGGATAGATGCCTAGGAGTGGTATGGCTGGGTCATAGGGTAAGTCTATATTGAGCTTTTTGAGAAACCTCCATACTGTTCTCCAAAGTGGTTGTACTAATTTGCACTCCCACCAACAATGGAGAAGGGTTCCTCTTTCCCCACACCCCCTCCAGCATTTGTTGTTGCCTGAGTTCAGAGTATAGGCCATTCTTACTGGGGTGAGGTGGTATCTCAGGGTTGTTTTTATTTGCATTTCCTTTACTACCAGGGATGGTGAGCATTTCCTCATGTGTTTCTTTGCCATTTTTATCTCTTCTCTTGAGAAGTCTTTCTTTAGCTCCTTTGCCCATTTCCTAATTGGTTTACCGGGCTTGGAGGGGCTTAGTTTTTTGAGTTCACTGTAGATGACAGATATCAGGCCTTGGGCTGTTGCTGTGCTGGTAAATATCCTTTCCCATATCGTTGGCTGTCTTTCTATTTTGGTGGCTATGTCCTTAGCTGTGCAGAAACTTTTAAATTTGTAGTAGTCCCATTTGTCGAGTCTTTCCCCTATTTGTTGTGCCTCTGGGACTCTATTCAGGAAGTTCCTTCCTGTGCCTATAAGTTCTAGCGTCTTTCCTACTCTGTCCTTCAGTAGTTTCAAGGATTCAGGTCTGATATTGAGGTCCTTGATCCATTTTGAGTTGATCTTGGTGCATGGTGATAGGCTTGGGTCTACTTTGAGTTTTCTGCATATGGCTGCCCAGTTCTCCCAGCACCAGTAGTTGAAGAGGCTATGTTTATTCCATTGCATGTCTTTAGCTCCTTTGTCGAATTCTGTTGGACTTTGGCTATTGTAGTTTCTTTCTGTTTCTGTCTGTGTGTCTTGTACGATCTCTGTTGGGTGGGGCTCCCCTATTAGAATTCGCTGTAGGGCTGGCTTTTTTTTCACATACTCCTTTAGCTCCTCTTTGGTGTGGAAAGATCTGGTTTGCCCTTCGAATGTGAACTCCAACTTCGCTGGATATTTGATCCGAGGTTGCATATTGTTAGCCTGAAGTACTTGGATGATGTTCTTCCACTCACTTCGTGCATGGTAAGTTTGTGTGGATAGGTCAGCTGTTATTTGAATCCTCTAACCATTGTTGAAAATTTCTTTCTTCGCTTTGGCTGAATTCAGAATTTGCTCTTTAATCTTGAGATCTGAAGTCTTGAATATTATGTGCCTTGGGGTAGCTTTTCTTGGGTCTGGCCTGCCAGGTGTCCTATAGGCTTCGTTTTCCTGGATGGGGTCTCTTGTGAGATTGGGGAAGTTTTCTGCAATAACTTTATTGAGAACATGTTTAAGCCCTTTGCTCTGGTATTTGGCTCCTTCTTCTATTCCAATTATGCACAGATTATATCTCTTGTCTTTGTCCATTAGTTCCTGGATTAGTCTGCCCTGAAGCTTCACCGTTTCTTGGAGTATGGTTATTTTCTGGTTGTTGTTGGCTGTTTCATTGTCCAGGCGAGAGATTCTGGATTCCATATGGTCAACACTTTGTATTGTGGATTCAATTGCGGAATTTATGGATGTCAGAGAGCTATTTATGGTTGTCAGATCAGCTCTGGTCATGGAAACTTCTTCCTTTAAAGAGTTGTATTTTAAATCTATTTTTCATGCATTTCAATTCTCAGGATGTTAAGGTCTTCTTTAAAGGAGGCTTACATTGTATACATTTTTGCTTCCATTTCTTTCTTGGTTTCCTGGGTGTCTTTCAAGATTTCCGCTCTAAACTCCTGGAATTGTTTTCTGATTTCATTTCTGATGCTTTCAATCATTCCTGTTAACATGGCCTCATTTGCTTTTTTATTCTCCGTCTCCTCTTCAGTCCTGCTTTTTGGAGCTATGAGTTGGCTTGCTCTTTGATGAACTGTTATTTTTCTTTGTGATTTACGCATCTGGAGATCTGTGGATAGCTTCTCAGGTTTGTTTTATAGCTCTCCCCTCCCTCCTGTTTAGGCGTGTCTACCAGAGCAGGTGCTGCCTCTGTGGCCCTGCACACCTGTGCAGGGTACGCCTACCAGAGCGGGCGCTGTCGCCGGGGGCCCCGCCCACCTGTGTGCTGTGCGCCAGCTAGAACAGGCGCTGGCGCTGTGGCCTGTCTACTTTAGCAGGGTACGTCTCCCAGAGCAAGCCCCGGGTTGTTGGGTTGTGTTTGTGCCCTCCCGGGAGTCCGTTGTGGGGGGGCGGTATGTGTGGGGCCCAGTGGGATCCACTGTCCAGGTGCGGGTTAGTGCCCTCAGACCTCGCCTCTGCTGGGAGGGGGGGGGGCCGTGATCAGGCCCAGGTGTCCCTGCTGTGCTGGTATTGCCCACCAGCGCCTGTGATTTTAGTTTTAAGAGTCCGCGAGGTCCAGGTGCCTCGGGTGGAGCTTGCACTGCCGGCCATCCCCCGGCCCCTGTTGGGAAGGGGGCAGGGCCGATTCGGCCAGTTCAGGATCCTGTGTAGCCTTGGGGCTGCTCCGCCCTTCCCCTGCTAAACTGACTTCCCAGCGCCTGATGGGAGCTTCCCGCCTGATTTGGGGGTTCTTTGTTCTCTCGAGGTGGGTAGGGGGAGGGAGGGAGATCTAGCTTCTTTGTAGGGTTTGGGTCTCTGATAGTTGTTCTCCCGTTGGGTGAGGGGGTAATGGGGGACTCACTGATCCTGGATTGTGTGTGTGTCCCGCGCAGCCGTTGGTCCTTCAGGGGGTGGCGAAGTGTCGTGGTGGCGTCCCCGGCTGCCCCCTTCTCCCTCGCTGGGTTCCCCAGCCGCCGTCCGTCCGAACCTGGTGTGGACCCGAACTTCTCGTCGCTGCCGTCGTATGTCTTGGTGCACACCCTCCCTAGTGACCCTGGGGTCCCGCTGTCTGGATTCTGCACTCCCGGAAGCCTGTCTGCCGATCACCGGGTTCCCCTTTCCCAGCTTGGCCCTCTTCGGGCCAGGGTCAGCTGGTGGGGGGAGGTGCCCCGGAGATTCTCCGGCTCCATGTAGGTTTTCGGCTCTTCTTTTTTACTCCTTTGTGTTTTCCTGCGTATCTCCACTGCTTCTGGCTGCTGGTTTTGCTGGGTTCTTGATGGGGTGTTGGGTGTTGGAGTTCCCAGCTCGCTATTCAGTTGGAGTGAGTCAGGGTACCTCCCTACTGTGGCCGCTCCATCTTTTCCTCTCTATATCCCATCTTTTTAAGAAGGATTTTTTTCTCTGATAGGGCCTCGCTATATTCTCCAGGCTAGTCTTGAACTCACGATCCTCTTACCTCAGCCTCCATAGTATCTGGAATTATAGGCATACACCAACATACGTGTTTTCCTAAGAATGCTGATAGCAACTTTAACAATCATTTCTCCAATTTGGAAACCACTAAACTCTCTTTTAACTAGAAAATCAATAAAGTGTGGTACATGTATTCAAAGGAATACTACTTAAGAATGAGAGGATAGAACTTATGGTACCTCCAATAAAATTAATAAATTGCAAACACACTATTCAAGTGAAAAAAACTGAGCCTGAAAAAACTTAATATGCCATGATTTTCTTTGTAGGACATTTTGAAAAATGCCTACAGCAGGGGCAGAAAATGTTACTAGTTGCCAGAGACTAGAGATGAGGGGAAAGTGCAAAAGTTTTGTTCAACAGGCCAGAAAATTTGGGAGGTGGTGGAAATATTTTCTGCTGTAGTTATATGATGATAGGTTTGTTAAACTTATGAAACTGTACTCTAAAAATAGCACACTATAATGTAAACAATTCTCTGTAAACTTGACTTATAAGAAAGGACATCAGGAGAAGGAAGATGGTGCTGCCACAGTAGGGAAGCACCCCAACTCGCTCCAACTGAATAGCGAGCTGGGAACTCCAGCACCCAACACCCTATCAAGAACCAAGCAAACCCAGCAGCCAGAAGCAACAGAGAAATGCAGGAAATGAAAAAAAAAAGAAGAAGAAGAGCCTATAACCTGCACGGAGCAGGGATACCCTCCCCCCCAACCGCCGACCCTGGCCCGAGCAGGGCCAGGCTGGGAAAGGGGACCCGACACCAACAAGCCGACTGCCGAAAAGACACACCAGGAGCACAGAGTCCAGACAGCAAGACTCCACGGACCCCAGGGGGTGCTCGGACCGATCGAGACAGACGGCGGCGGATGGGAGGTGCAGGACCGCACGGCCAGGATCGGAAATGAGCAGCTGGGGAAGTGGGTGGTGCAGAAGGGGAGAGCAGGGGCCACCACCACCAAATGACCAATCGCCACACCCCAGCACCCCACCTCCGAAGGGCCAACAGCAGCGGGGGACACACACACAATCCAGGACCAGTAAGTTCCCCATTACCCCTTCCCCAACGGGAGACCAGTTATCAGAGACCCAAACCTTACAAAGAAGCTAGAGCTCCCTCCCTGCCCCTCCCCACGCCTAGGGAACAAAGAACCCCAAATCCGGCCGCAAAAGGTCCCTTCAGACTCTGGGAGGGCACAGGAGATAGCAGGGGCAGAGCAGCGCCAAGGCAGCAGAGGAGCCTGAACCAGCTGCAATGGCCCTGCCACCTCCACAACAGGGGGCGGGGACCGGCAGGCATTGGAAGACCCATCTGAGGTGCCTGGTCCTCGCGGACTTTTTGAACAAAAGTCACAGGCTCGCTGGTGGGCAATACCAGCCCAGAAGGGACTCCCGGGCCCAATCACACACCCCCCTCTGCGGAGGCGCAGAGTCTGTGGGCACCAACCCACGCCTGTACACTTGATCCTACTTGGGCACACACATACTGCCCCCCCCCTCTGCAAACTTGCGGGAGGGCACAAGCACAACCCAACAACCCAGGGCCCGCTCTAGTAGGCGTACTCCTTACAGGTGAGTATGGCCCCCCAGTGGCAGCGCCCGCTGTGGTAGGCACACTTTGCACAGGTGGGCAGGGCCCCCGAATGGCAGTGCCCACTCTGATAGGCGCACCTGCATAGGAGGGCAGAGACCCCCAGCGGCAGCGACCACTCAGATTGGCGCATTTTGCACAAGTGGGTGGGCCGCCCCTCAACAACACCAGCCCCGGAGCAATCCACACAGGTGGGCAAACCGCCTAAGAGGTGAGCTCCTCTGACCAAGATACCGAGTGGAAAAAAAGAACCAAAGAAAAGAAAAGCCTCCATGCCATGCTGAATCAGCGACCGGCAAACCCCCACCAGGGGCACACTAGGGTCAGCACAACACAGTGGCAGGACACTATCGCGCAGAGAATAACACAGAACCTACCCACCTCCAAGTGCAGTGAGGGTGACCACCTTGGCAACAACCGAGACGGTCACGCTCACCCATTGGGCAGTAAGGTTCAACAGCCAAACTCAAACTCAGAGCCAGGACACAAACAAGTCTCCCTCTGATGGACCAGCGGGAACCAGCACAAAGCCAAACCAGGGAAGCCACCCACAGATCTCCCAATGCACAAATCACAAAGAAATATAACAAATTTCATCAAAGGGCAAGCCAACTCGCCAGCTCCAAAAAGCAGTACAACTGAAGAGGAGATGGAGAATAAAAAAAAAAAAAAAACTGAGGCTATGATAGCAGAAATGATGGAAAGCCTGAGAAACAAAATCAGAAAACAATTCCAGGAGTTTAGAGTGGAAGTCTCAAAGGACATCCAGGAAGCCAAGAAAGAAATGGAAGCAAAAATGGAAACAGTGCAAACCTCTGATAAAGAAGACCTTAACATCCTGAGAAGTGAAATGCATGAAGAAATAGATTTAAAATACAACTCTTTAAAGGTAGAAATTTCCATGGTCAGAGCTGATCTGGCAACCATAAATAGCTCTCTGACATCCATAAACTCCGCACTTGAATCCACAGCACAAAGAATTGACCATATTGAAACCAGAATCTCTCTCTTGGACGATGATGCAGCCGATAAGGACGAGAAAATGACCACACTCCAAGAAACGGTAAAGGTCCAGGGCAGACTAATCCAGGAGCTAGTGGACAAAGACAAGAGATATAATATGAGCATAATTGGAATAGAAGAAGGAGCCGAATACCAGAGCAGAGGGCTTCAACATATTTTCAATAAAGTGATTGAAAAAACTTTCCCAACCTCACAAGGGACCTCATCCAGGTAACCGAAGCCTATAGGACACCTGGCAGACCAGATCCTAGAAAAGCCACGCCCAGGCACATAATAATCAAGACTTCAGACCTCAAGAATAAAGAGCAAATTTTGAATGCAGCCAAAGCGAAAAAAGAAATTTATTACAATGGGAAGAGGATCTTAATAACAGCAGACCTCTCCAAACAAACCAACCATGTGTGAAGAGAATGAACGAACACCATCCAAGTCCTACAGGCCAACAACTGCCAACCTAGAATAAAATATCTAGCGAAGCTGGAGTTCATATTCGAGGGGAAAACCAGATCTTTCCATAGCAAAGAGGATCTAAAGGAGTATGTGAATAAAAAACCAGCCCTACAGTGAATTCTAAGAGTGGAACCCACCCAACAGTAATCGTACAGGATACACAGACAGAAACAGAAAGAAACTACAAGAGCCAGAGCCCAACAGAAAGAGCAGCTCACTAAAGACAAGAAAAAAAAAGAGCTAAAACAGCCTAACAAGAAAATGGAAGGAGAAAAAACACTCTAATCCTTGTTCTCTGTGACTATAAACTGTACAAACTCTCCAATAAAGAGGAGCAGACTTGAAGAATGGATCTGCAAACAAAAAGTGGCCATCTGTTGTCTGTCTACAAGAGACCCACCTTACAGCAAGGGATAAAACCAGGCTCCGAATGAAGGAATGGAGCAAGATCTTCCAAGCAAACGCACCTATCAAAACAGCAGGAGTAGCCATCCTGATCTCAGACAAGCTGGACTTCTCATTAAAAGGAACTCAAAAAGACAAAGAAGGTCACTACATTTTAATACAAGGAAAATCCAGAATCAAGTCATCACGGTGATAAATATATACTTACCGAACAAAAGAGGCCCTACATATGTCAAGCACATTCTCACAGAACTACAGAACAAGATAGACCCAAATACAATCATAGTGGGTGACTTTAAAACCACACTCTCCAAGAGACAGATCCAACACCTAGAGGATTAGCAAGGGAGCTGAGGGCTTAAGTAACACCATATCCCAAATGGATCTGACAGATCTATACAGAATCTTCCACCCTACAGAGACCCAATCCACCTTCTTCTCAGCAGCCCATGGATCATACTCCAAAATAGACCATGTCATAGTCCACAAAAAAACCTCAGCAAATACAAAAGTATTGATGTCATCCCATGTATTATATCTGACAACAGTAGAGTAAAGGTAACCCTCAATAGCAAAGGTTACCACAGAGGCTATACACATTCTTGGAGGCTAAACACCACACTGTTATCCAACACTTGGGCCACAGACCAAATTAAAGATGATATCAACAAATTCATAAGCCATAATGACAATGAAAATACATCACAAAGAAACCTATGGGACACAGCTAAGACAGTACTGAGGGGCAAGATCATTGCCCTCAGCACTCACATTAAAAGAATGGAAGCAGAGCAGGTGAATAACCTCACGATGAAACTAAAACAACTGGAGAAACAAGAAATGATTGAATCTAAAATGACTAGGAGGAGAGATCATAAAGATTAATGAAGAGATGAATCTGATTGAAAATAGAAAGACCATTCAACAAATAAGTAAGACTAAAAGCTGGTCCTTTGAGAAAATAAATAAAATTGACAGACCCCTCGCAAGACTTACAAAAAAAGAATAGAAGAGACTCATATACGTATAATCAGGGACTCCACCAGAAACATTACAACAAATACACACGATATTCAAACAATCATAAGGAACTCTTTCCAGAACCTCTACTCACTAAAAAAAACAATAATTTTACAGAAATGGATCAATTCTTAGAGAAGTATACACTGCCCAAACTGAACCAAGACGAAATAAATCAACTAAATAAACCAATAACTTACAGCGAGATACAGGGGGTAATCAAGAACCTCCCAACAAAGAAAAGCCCAGGCCCAGATGGATTCACCAACGAATTTTATAAAACCTTTAGTGAGGAGATAATACCAACTCCTCAAACTCTTCTGCGAAATAGAAACAGAGGGCGAAATCCCAAACCCATTCTATGAAGCTAATATCATACTCATTCCCAAACCAGGCAAAGACCCAACAAAAAAAAAAAGAGAACTACAGGCCAATATCACTAATGAACACAGACACAAAGCTTGTCAATAAAATATTAGCTAACAGGATCCAGAAACTGATCAAGAAAATTATACATCATGACCAAGTAGGCTTCATCCCACAATCACAAGAATGCTTCAACATCCGTAAATCAATCAATGTAATTCACCACATAAACAGAACTATAATCAAGAATCACATTATCTCAGTCGATGCCCAAAAATTCTTAACAAAATACAACATCCATACTTATTAAAAGCTCTGGAGAGAACAGGAATAGATGGAACATTCCTCAAAACAATAAAAGCCATATACAACAGATCAACTGCTAACATAGTATTAAATGGAGAAAAACTAAAATCATTCCCCCTAAACTCAGGAAAAAGACAAGGATGCCCACTCTCTCCACTTCTTTTCAACATATTGCTGGAATACCTTGCCATAGCAGTAAGGCATGAGGAGGACATCAAAGGGATCCACATCAGCAAGGAAGAAATCAAGCTATCCCTATTCGCAGACGACATGATCTCATATCTGAAGGACCCAAAAAACTCAGTCCCCAAACTCCTACACTTAATAAACCATTTTGGCAAAGTAGCAGGATACAAAATCAATCCACAAAAGTCAGCAGCTTTTCTGTACACCAGCAATGTACAAGCAGAAAAAGAAATTATGGAAACAATTCCATTTACAGTAGCCAAAAAAAAAAAAGTACCTAGGGATCAACCTAACCTAGGACATGACGGACCTGTTTAATGAGAACTATAAAAATCTAATAAGGGAAATCAAAGAAGACACAAGGAAATAGAAAGACCTCCCATGCTCATGGGTAGGCAGAATCAATATAGTGAAAATTGCCATATTGCCCAAATTGTTATACAAATTCAATGCAATCCCTATAAAAATCCCAGTTACATTCTTCACTGAAATAGAGAAAGCAATCCATAAATTCATATGGAACAGCAAAAGACCCAGAATAGCCAAAGCAATTCTAGGCAAAGAAGCAGTGCAGGAGGTATCACAATACCAGACTTCAAGCTCTACTATAGGGCCATCATAACAAAAACAGCCTGGTATTGATATAAAAACAGACTGGAAGACCAATGGATTAGAATTGAAGATCCAGAAATAAAACCGCACTCTTATAGTCAGCTGATATTCGACAAAGGAGCTAAAGACATACAATGGAATAAACATAGCCTCTTCAACTACTGGTGCTGGGAGAACTGGGCAGCCATATACAGAAAACTAAAAGTAGACCCAAGACTATCACCATGCACCAAGATCAACTCAAAATGGATCAAGGACCTCAATCTAAGGCCTGAATCCTTGAAACTACTGAAGGATAGAGTAGGAAAGACTACAGAGAACTCAAAAAACTAAGCCCCTCCAAGCCCAGTAAACCAATTAGGAAATGGGCAAAGGATCTAAATAGAGACTTCACAAGAGAAGAGATAAAAATGGCAAAGAAACATATGAGGAAATGTTCAACATCCCTGGTAATAAAGGAAATGCAAATAAAAACAACCCTGAGATACCACCTCACTCCAGTTAGAATGGCCTATACTCTGAACTCAGGCAACAACAAATGCTGGAGGGGGTGTGGGGAAAGAGGAACCCTTCTCCATTGTTGGTGGGAGTGCAGATTAATACAACCACTTTGAAGAACAGTATGGAGGTTTCTCAAAAAGCTCAATATAGACCTCCACTATGACCCAGCCATACCACTTCTAGGCATCTATCCTGAACATCAGGTCCCAAGATATCAAAAAGACATTTGCACTTCCATGTTTATTGCTGCCCAATTCACAATAGCCAAAATATGGAATCAACCCAGATGCCCCTCCACAGATGAATGGATCCAAAAAATATGGTACCTATGATACACAATGGAATACTACATAGCAATTAGGAATGGTGAAATTTTGTTATTCTCAGGGAAATGGTCAGAACTTGAAGAAATAATGTTGAGTGAGACAAGCCTAGAACACAGAAAACAAAGGGGCATGATCTCCCTGATGCATGACTGTTAAGATGGGGTGAAGGGGAGACATTAGAGACCAGGTCTGTGAAATCAAAAACTTCTTGTCAAAGAACAGCTGGAGTGGGAGGAGCGGCTGAGCCCTTGCAGAGCTCCCTCTGATATCATAGTTTTCTCACCTCATAGAAACTGTTTCTCCGAGAAAGACAGCCAAAGCATGTTCTAACAGTACAGGGATTCTGAACAGGAAGGAAAAATCGACTTTGCTGGTCTGAAAACACAGATTTGAGCTCCGGGCGGCGTCCCGCCGCCGCGCCAGCGCCGGCTCCGGCACAGTGCCGGGCACAGCCCCCCCCCCCCCCCCGCACTTCGCACAGCTAAAGCGTTAAATACTCCAGACGGCAGCCGAGCACGGAGGACCTGACATCGCAGAGACAGCGTGAGTACCCCAAAAGTTATCTTCACTTGTGCCCACAGTCCAGCTTCTGGTAGGCATCCCTGGCCCCACCGCCAGAGCAAAGCGCCATCTTTGCCACTGGCATAGGGTCATACCAGACTGGAACTGAAGCGGGCCTGGGGAAAGCGAGGTCAAAAAAGCCATCTTTGAAAAGGGCAGGAGGGGCGGAATCAGTGAGAACCAGCTCCGCCCAGAAGAACGCCCCCTGCCCTGGCGGGAGGCGAGTCCGGGGCTTAGCCAGAGATGCCCCGCCCTGCCCGCCGGAATTTCTAAACTTAAAGCAAAAGCTGTGAGCAGCTACCAGAGGCACGGAAACAACAGACGGAGGAACAAAGAGTTCCGGGGACAGATAAACGGTCCCGTCACAGAGGAAGCTAATTCCCAGCCCAAAACTGAGCTGCATTCCATAGCTACCTATGCCAAGGAGGCCGCCTCCCTCAGGCAAGCAACTCTCTGTGGAGCAAAACAGGCCAGAGGTGCCCAGCTCTGCTGAGTTCACAGCCTAGTCAAGTCCAGGCATCAAAGGCAGCGGCCCCACAGCAGACAGAGGAGCCACAGTTCCTGTGACTGCTCACGTCCCCATTGACAGAGGACGCCCAAGGCCTGCCTGCAAGCTGTGCGAACCTCAGAGACCCACGATTGCACCAACTGGGGAGAAGGTCAGAACAGAACCACCCCTTGCCAACTGAAATCAAGTCAAACCAGCCAATCAGGAAAATAGACTGCAGTCCATTGCAGGGAAACCAGAGACTGGTTTCTTTTTCTTTTCAAACATTTTTTTTAAACTTTTCTTTTAAATTTTCTTTTTAATTTTTTCACACCTGAAACATCATTGGCTGTTTTTTTTTTTTTTTTGGTTTGTTTGTTTTTTGTTTGTTTTCCATTTTTACTGGTTTGTTTTATCAAGTTCTTTTTGTGTTTGTTTATTTGTTTGGGCTGTTCCTTTTCTGTTATTTTCCTTTTTATTTACTTATGCTTCCTTTTTAAATAATTTTTCTCTGTTTTGTGTATCTGTCCTCCAGTACTTTTACTTCATTTCTCTCGTTGTGTCCTCTTCCTTTAAAAATTACTTTCCTATAAATAACACCTACACCCTTTTCTGCTAACTCTCCAGTGTCTGTCATTTTATCAATGTTCTTTCTACTGATTCTACTCTTCTCCACATTTCCATGTCACTGAATCTAAACCAAAATCACCACCACCACTCCCAATACACTTTACTCTATTCTCTTTACTACCTCCAACTTACCCTCCTGAATTACTGCCTGGACCTCCAGGTTCCATTGACTCCTGGTTATTGGATAGAGTGTATCCCAGCTTAATATGAGTGAATCAAAGGGGTTCATAGAGAAAGCCAGTCCTAAAAGAACTTAATATAAAAACAAGAATTGCGTATAGGGTTGTAACAGTAAATAAGTAACTACTGAATACAGGGCCCAGGATTGGATGTTATATTGAAACTGTATTCTTTAGGAACACCAAATCTAACTTTATAGACAGGTATACAATTTATCTGTATATAATTGTGAAATTGTAAGATTTACACAACAGTGCTTGGTAAGGGCTGCTTTGGGTCTTAAACAGTGCTCACAGGTGCTGGTAGACTGGCATTCCCAATTCAAATGGGCAGAAGAAACACAAGAAAGATGGCAAATAATGAAGTCTTATCCCCCACTCAAAACAAGCAGGAAGCAGAGCAGTCAATCAAAAACATAGAAGAAAACCCCCAAAATGCTCTACAAAGTTTACTGATAAACATGATAAATGAAAAGTTTGAATCTCTTCAGTCAATTATGTTAGAGCGTGAGGAGGCAAAGCAAAAATTAATGGAGAATTTCATGGCATCCACAAATAGAAAGATAAGTAAGCTTCAAGAGTCAAATGAAAAGATAGCTACCCAACTTAATGATTTGAGAGACAACACTCAAAACCAAAGTAATGAAGTTAATGAAGTAAAGAAGTCCATACAGGACCTAAGAAATGACATGGAAATCATCAGGAAAGACCAGTCAGAAGGAAAAGAGATTCGAAATCAAGTAGCTAGCCTACAGTCCCGACTAACTGAAGCAGAGGATCGAATCTCAGGAGCTGAAGATTCCTTAGATTCTATGGAGAAAGATCAAAAATCAATACAAATCCAGTCGAAGCAACAAAACAGATCGCTACAGGAGATTCAAGACACAATCAGGAAGCCCAATTTAAGGATAATAGGTATTGAGGAAAACTTGGAGAAAGAGGTTAATGGGATAGGCAACCTATTTAACAGAATATTAGCTGAGAACTTCCCAAACATCCAGAAGGAAAGGCCTGTACAGATACAAGAAGCATTTAGAACCCCAAATCGACCAGACCAGAATAGGACTTCCCACCCACACACTGTGATCAAAACAGCTTCAGCAGAGTGCAAGGAAAAAATACTCAAAGCTGTTAGGGCAAAGAAAACAATAACATATAAAGGAAAAGCAATCAGAATTACCCCAGACTTCTCAGCAGAGACCATGAAAGCAAGGAGAGCCTGGAATGAAGTATACCAAACTCTAAATAAAAATAACTACCAACCAAGAATTCTGTACCCCGCCAAACTCTCCTTCATAGCCGAAGGTCAAATAAAAGTCTTCCACAATAAGGAAAAACTGAAACAATATATCTCCACCAAACCAGCTTTACACAAAATCCTTAAAGATGTACTATACAGGGAAAATAATCAAGATCCCAACACAGACAGAGAAATGAACCCTAATTAGTAAACAATAGATCAAGAAATGGGAAGACACAGCTTTAAACAAGATAGTGATAATGAAAGGAACAAACGATCACCTCTCAATCCTAACTGTCAAAATTAATGGACTTAATTCTCCAATCAAACGACATAGGCTCATAACTTGGATCAAAAATCAAGATCCATGTTTCTGCTGCCTCCAAGAGACACATCTATCCACCAAAAGTAAACATCTTCTAAAAGTGAAAGGCTGGAAACAAATCTATCAAGCAAATGGCCCCCATAAGCAGGCTGGAGTTGCAATCCTAGTATCAGACAAAATTGACTTCAAATTAAAAAAGGTAAGAAGAGACAAAGAAGGTTACTACATACTAGTAAAAGGATCTCTCCAACAGGAAGAAATAACCATCCTAAATATCTACACGCCAAATGCAGGAGCACCCAACTTCATCAAACAAACACTACTGGCTCTAAAAACATTCATAGACCCAAACACAATGATAGTGGGGGACTTTAACACTCCACTATCACCTCTGGACAGATCAACACGCCAAAAACGGAACAAAGAAACCACAGAACTAAACAATTGCATAGACCAATTAGTCTTAATCGACATCTACATAATATTCCACCCAGCAAGGACAGAATACACATTCTTTTCGGCAGCACACGGAACATTCTCCAAAATAGATCACATCTTAGGGAACAAAGAAAATCTGTACAAATTCAGAAGTATCAAAATCATTCCCTGCATTCTTTCAGACCACAATGGAATAAAATTAGAGCTCAACTCATTCAGCCACCACAGAAAATCCCACAATTCATGGAGACTAAAGAACACACTGCTGAACCTTCAGCGGATCATTGAAGAAATTAAAACGGAAATTCAAATGTTTATGGACTTCAACCAAGTTGAGGACACAAAGTACCAGCTCCTTTGGGACACAGCAAAGGCAGTACTCAGAGGAAAATTTATATCTCTGAGTACATACATCAACAAACTGGAGAAACAGCAACTCAGTAATTTAAGGAAGCACCTTAATTTTCTGGAGAGAGAACAGCAAGCCAAACCCCAAGTCAATAGACGGAAGCAAATAATTAAAATCAAATCAGAATTAAATCAATTAGAGACGAAAAAAACCATCGAAAGAATCAACAAAACAAAGAGTTGGTTCTTTGAAAAAATCAACAAGATAGACAGACCCCTGGCAAACCTGACCAAAGAACGAAGGCAGCACACTCAAATAAACAAGATAAGAGATGAAACAGGTAGCATCACCACAGAAATAACCGAAATTCAGAAAATAATAAGGGACTATTTTGCAAACCTTTATGCCAACAAATTCGAGAACTTGGAAGAAATGGATGATTTCCTAGAAAAAATTGATACCCCCAAACTCAACTATGAAGACTTAAACCTTCTAAACAGACCCATATCCAGTATTGAAATAGAAACAGCAATAAATGATCTCCCATCCAAGAAAAGCCCAGGTCCAGACGGATTCACCGCAGAATTCTACAAGGCCTTCAAAACAGAACTCACTCCAATATTTCTCAAACTCTTCAATGAAATTGAAAGAGAACGTTCACTACCAGACTCATTTTATGAAGCCAGTATAACCCTCATCCCAAAACCAGGCAGAGACTCATCACGGAAAGAGGACTACAGACCAATCTCCCTGATGAACATAGATGCAAAAATTCTCAACAAAATTCTGGCCAATCGACTTCAACAGGTCATCAAAAAAATCATACACCACGATCAAACTGGATTCATCCCAGGGATGCAAAGCTGGTTTAATATACGCAAGTCAATTTATGTAATCCACCACATCAACCGGAGCAAGGTAAAGAACCACATGGTTTTATCTCTGGATACAGAAAAAGCGTTCGATAAAATCCAGCACCCATTTATGCTAAAAGCCCTGGAAAAACTGGGATTCCAGGGAACATTCCTGAGTATAATCAAGGCAGTTTTTGACTAACCAACAGCAAGCATAACTCTAAATGATGAAAATCTAAAGCCATTCCCTTTAAAATCAGGAACAAGGCAGGGATGTCCACTCTCTCCCCTGCTCTTCAACATAGTACTAGAATTCCTAGCCAGAGCAATTAGGCAAGAAGAGAATATAAAGGGGATCCAAATAGGAAAAGATAAAGTTAAACTTTCTCTCTTCGCAGATGACATGATCCTATACCTAAAGAATCCCATAGACTCTACCCCCAAGCTACTAGAGCTGATCCAAAACTTTGGCAAAGTTGCAGGATAGAAAATAAACCTTCAAAAATCAACGGCCTTCCTCTATGCTAACAACCCGAAGACCGAGGCTGAAATCAGGAAAGCAACTCCTTTTGCAATAGCCCCCCAAAACATAAAATACCTAGGAATAACCTTAACCAAAGAAGTGAAAGACCTCTTTGAAGAGAACTTTAAAAGCTTGAAAAATGAAATTAAGTCAGAACTAAGAAAATGGAAAAACCTCCCATGCTCCTGGATTGGGAGGATTAATATAATCAAAATGGCAATATTGCCAAAGGCTATCTACAAATTCAATGCAATACCCATTAATATCCCAACACCATTCTTTAATGAAATAGAGGAAGCAATCCAGTAATTCATATGGAACAATAAAAGACCTAGAATAGCAAAAACACTCCTAAGCAGAAAGAACAGTGCTGGAGGAATTATAATACCCAACTTCAAGCTGTATTATAAAGCTATAGTAATAAAAACAGCTTGGTATTGGCACCGGAACAGGCCTGAAGACCAATGGAACAGAATTGAAGACCCAGAATTGAACCCACAGAACTACGCCTACTTAATCTTTGATAAAGGAGCTAAAACAATAGTATGGAAGAAAGATAGCCTCTTTAACAAGTGGTGCTGGCAAAACTGGCTCAACACATGCAACAAACTAAAACTAGATCCTTATATATCACCCTGCACCAAAATCAATTCCAAATGGATTAAAGACCTTGAAATCAAAACAGGCACCCTGAAAACACTAAAGGAAGGATTAGGAGAAACACTTGGGCTCCTTGGCACAGGACAGAACTTCCTTAACAAAGACCCTGAAAGGCTACAAATCAAAGAAAGGTTGGACAAATGGGACTGCATCAAACTCCAGAGCTTCTGCACGGCAAAGGACATAGCTCTCAAGATAAACAGAAAGCCCACAGACTGGGAGAAGATCTTTACCGGACATTCAACAGACAAAGGCCTCATCTCTAAAATATATGCAGAACTAAAAAAATTACCTTCTTCCAAAACAAAACCGCAAAGAACCAATAGCCCCCTCATCAAGTGGGCTAAAGACTTACAAAGAACCTTCTCTGATGAGGAAATGAGAATGGCCAATAGACATATGAAAAAATGCTCTACATCACTGGCCATAAAGGAAATGCAAATCAAAACAACATTGAGATTCCATCTCACACCAGCAAGAATGTCATATATCAAGAAAACTAATAATAACAATTGTTGGAGGGGATGTGGCCAAAAGGGAACCCTACTTCATTGTTGGTGGGAATGTAAACTGGTTCAGCCACTCTGGCAAGCAGTATGGAGATTCCTCAGAAGGCTCAATATAGAACTCCCCTATGACCCAGCAGCCCCACTGTTGGGTATCTATCCAAAAGCCCACAAACAAAATCACAGTAATGCCACCAGCACAACAATGTTCATCGCAGCACAATTTGTCATAGCGAGAATCTGGAACCAACCCTGATGCCCCTCCATAGATGAATGGATCAGGAGAATGTGGTACATATACACAATGGAATTTTATGCCTCTATCAGAAAGAATGACATTGTTCCATTTGTAAGGAAATGGAAGGACTTGGAAAAAGTTATACTAAGTGAAGTGAGCCAGACCCAAAGAAACATGGACTCTATGGTCTCCCTTATTGGGAATAATTATTACAGGTTTAGGCAAGCCATAGCAGAGCATCACAAGGCCCAATAGCTATACCCTTAGGAACACATAAGATGATGCTAAGTGAAATGAACTCCATGTTATGGAAACAAGTGATATATCACAGTTGTAACTACTTTCAACATCCTATGTGTATGTGTAGTTTCTATTATTGATGATGTTCTTGTATCACCTTCCTATGGTTGTACCTACACTATCTCTGTAATCTTATCTGAGTATATTGGAAACCGTTTTTACTGGTATTGGAAGTAGGAAATTCAAAGGGAATACCAAATTAGAGAGACACAGGGTAAAAAAAGAGAAATAACTACAAAAGCAATACTTGCAAAACTGTTTGGTGTAAGTGAACTGAACACAGAGGGGGGGGGAGGGAAAGGGGGGGAGGGAGGGGGGCATGAGGGACAAGGCAACAAACAGTACAAGAAATGTATCCAATGCCCAACGTATGATACTGTAACCTCTCTGTACATCAGTTTGATAATAAAAATTTGAGAAAAAAAAAGAACTTTTTGTCAAATGGTATTTCCCACACGTTTGGGTCAGCGACCCAACATTATGTAACTAAAACCAGACAACTACTGAACATATAAAGGTCAAAAATTGACCTCTCAGTGGAATACAATAGCTCTAAGCTATGTATGTATGTTTATATAAGTCTATTGTCGACATATTGTCTAATGTCGACATTACATTTAAAGCCCTAGGTGAATTTTCTTTGGCATGGGCCATGTGGCTACTGTATATGTTCTTGGTACATTGTGTATTGTATATATGTCTACCTGACCTAGGGAAGGGAAAGAAAAACAGGGTATAAGATATCACAAGAAATGTACACACTGCCCTACTATGTAACTGTACCTTTTTTGCACAACACCTTATCAAAAAGTTTTTGTGTAATTAATAAATTACAAAAAAAAGGAAAGACATCAAACAAGCTGAATACAAGGGAAACATACATACACAAAGTATGAACAAGAGTGGTGGGTAAATCAGGGCCTGCTCATGAATGCCTTTAATCCCAGCACTCAAAAGAAGGAGGCTTGAGGATTGAGAATTTGAGGCCACTCAATGTCACAAAATGAGACCTTATCTCAAAAAAAAAAAAAAAAAAAAGACAAAAAACGGAGGGTAATTTTACGTTGTGGATGGAGTAAGGAAAAATAGTAGATTTTGAAAAAGGGCATTTTGAGAGCCAATGAGAGTATTTAAATGGGTAAATTGCTTTGTGACCAAACTAGCCTTTGTTACTTTGATTATGGGTGGTGAATGTGTTTATGTGTTTATCATATAATCACAACAAATCCTTTGTAGCCATAGCCTATTAAATACGTGAATTTCCCTCCCACTAATGTATTGAGTCATTCTTCCAGTGTCGTCGTTCAGAACAAGCAACCTAGTCCCTCCAATATGGGCAAAAATGGGAGATTCAGAGAGATAGCCCTAAAATACAATAACCTATGGTCATTCATGCTAAGAGACTTTGATGGATACATTTAGAAATAAATACTAACAAATTTGCATATTTAAATTTCATATGTTATTTAAATGTAGCCACTACAAATTAAGATTTCTTTATGAAATTACAGAGAAATTATTTATAAATGCATTTTATTCACATTTCTTTAACGTGATTATAAAGAAAATAGAATGATTATTTGAGTGCTCTTAGATTCCTTTGTTTGGAATGTATTCAGAATATATGTTCTTAAATGGTATTTGAAGAAAGTAATTCATTTCAAAGGTAATATTTATATTCAATATCACAAAACCTATTTGTTGAAATACAACAAATACTGATACTGGAAATATTTTCTTAAGAAGTTGATATCACTTTTTATGCATTGCTTTTTGTAGTTTCATTTGGGCCTACTGAATTTCTGGTTATCACATTGCTACATTTTTATGTGATCCTAATTTGAGAGAGAAGTATTTTAGAAAAACAAAGTGATATTTTAAACTTCTTTAAATAGATATTATAACCATAGGACCAGCTTGCTCAGAAACTAACATTTCTCCCAACCAGGTGGCTACATGCCATTGCTAATTATCCCATTGCTTAATCTTAATTATACCTGTTTTGGGGGGAAGGTAAATTAGTAGCAGACGAATTAGAATTATTTATTAACACATTTTTACATGTATAATTTATTTACCCTGCCTGTGTGCCAAGACAATTTAAGGAGCTACATTGTTTATACTCACTGGAGCAAAAAATGAGAATTAAATAAATGACTCAAGTTAGTAGAAGTTAAATTATCCACAGATGTCATATATCCTCTTTACCTAGAATACATCAAATTATAATAACTAGCTGGTTGTTTCCACAATACCTCACCTTCTTCAACTTTCCTTTTTTTTTCTTTTCCAATTTCCAAGTTCTTTTTCACTCATCTCATTCTGTTTTGAACTAACTCTTAATAACCTTATGCCATTTTGCTCCCTTAAAAAATATCTTCCGTTTTTCAGGTTCTGAACTCTGAGTTATATATACGTCTTTCAAGAACCATTAAAAAACAATTATATAAAATTTGGGTGTTTTTCAATTAGACACTTTGCTTGGATGTATATTAAAGATGAATTATTGGGTGTGTATTTATGATATTACTATGCCATTTATCACTTTCTTATCTGTTCCTATGATCGCATAACACCATAAGGATGTTCATGTTTATTTAATAATATGGAAAGTTTTCTGCCTGATCATTCATTTCATAAAACATAGTGAACTATTTTGGTGTGTGTGTGTGTGTGCATGCGTGCTAGTCCTGGGGATTGAACTTAAGGTATGTAAATTTCAATAAACATCTACAAGTGACATAAATCACGTATCTCAGAGACATAAAAATTATATCCACTAGCATGAACATGTATACAATAATCTTGGCTATGCAATGGTTTATACTACAAAAAGTTATAAATAAATGTGTGTTAACAAGTTTAATTTTTTTCTAGTGAAGTGGATATTGATTCACCTCATTCACTTTTTTTTTGGCCAGTCCTGGGCTTTGGACTCAGGGCCTGAGCACTGTCCCTGGCTTGTTTTTGCTCAAGGCTAGCACTCTGCCACTTGTGCCACAGGGTCACTTCTGGCCGTTTTCTGTATATGTGGTGATGGGGAATTGAACCCAGGGTCTCATGTATACGAGGCAAGCACTCTTGCCACTAGGCCAAATCCCCAGCCCCTCATTCACTTCTTACTAGACCCAGTCTCCATTCTTTTGTCCCCTCATTTACCCTATATGTTGCCTTACTCACGCTCCTGATAGCAAGTCTTTTTCCTTTTACTCCCTCCTCTGAGCTAGGGAACACTCACCCAATATTTCCCTAACATCACTGTACTTATCACCTTTTAGCTGCCACCATGATCTATGGATATTCCAATCTGCCTACGAGTGTGTCTTCTTTCTGCCACTAAGCTTATTCCAAAATGGCCATCCCAGTTCACTAGGCATATTGAACTACAACTACTTGCCTCTCATTAGCTTTTGACTGCATTCCCTGATATAAACAATGGCAAAAATGTGTTCTGATTCTCCCTATAACAGAATACCATTTAAAATAAATATGATCAAGGGCTGGGAATGTGGCTTAGCAGTGGAGTGCTTGCCTAACATTAATGAAACCCTGGGTTCAATTCCTCAGCACCACATAAACAGAACAAGCAGGAAGTGGTGCTATGGCTCAAGAGGTAGAGTGCTACCCTTGAGCAAAAAGAACCCAGGGACAGTAGTCAAGCCCTGAGTCCAAGCCCCAAGACTGGCAACAAACAAACAAACAATAAAAGTCTGATCAAGACTTCTTTCCGGCAGTTATAGAGACTGAACTCAGGGCCTTGCACTTGCTAGGTAAATTTTCTACCACTAGGGCCACAACCAAGTCATTTTATTTTTTTTTAGCTTCTACTTCAGAATGGATCTTGTGCTTTTGCTTGGGCCAGCTTCAGATCATGATTCTCCTATCTCTACTTCCTGAGTAACTGGGAGCATAAGCATGAAGTACCATAGTCAGCTTGATTTGGAGTTAGAGTTTCACAAATTTTGATCTGGAATAACCTCAAACCACAATCCTCCTATCTTTTCTACCCATTAAACTTGGATTACGGGTTTGATTGCCATGCCTAGACTCTTGATTCCACTAAAGAAATTATTCATGTGATGTTCAGTTACATAAAGAAATCTTCCTATTTTACCCTTGTTCTATAATAATGATATATATTAATTAGGTATTTCAATATTGTGGAATAAGAAAAATAAAAATATTTCTCTTTTAGTCATTGAGGTGAAGAATGGGCATGGCTATACGATAGAATAGCAACTGTCGATAATTTATAAAAATAGAAAAAAATTGAGGCCATATTCTCTTTGTACCTCTGAAAGTTGAGTGGCTACACAAAATACCCAATCACTTACATTTGAAATACTGATCTCTAGGAACCTGAAAAAAAGCTCTTTAATACAGTACATCTATTTAGTAATGTTTTGAAACCTGACATAGGAAAATGGTCAGGGACCACTACAGTATTAGGCTTACAAATGGCCCACCCGTGACTACCATCTTCTAACTATAGGCAACAGGCAGTTTCAGTCTACTTTTCCACCTTTAGTATACTTTTCTTCCTGGAATGCTCAATCTCTGCCCTTGTATTTCAGAAAGATTTAAAGCCTTGATATTTTATAAACCCTACACAAATAGATGAATGGAACCTTTGGTATTTATCTATTCAGTCCTTGCATTCATGTTAACTACTCAAATAATGATACTTATCAATCTTAATTGTCTTACTCTGGTATGGCTATCTATTTACTCAGACCTAAATTACTGTCATCCATTTATTTCGTGTGCATTGTAGAAAGGGAACAACGCACTCTTGATCTCTGCCTTATTAGAACCAACACTCAAACCTTTATCTGAGGCACAGGGCTCTGCTTAAATTAGATAATTTCTATCTACCATAGAAGCAAATATGCCTCCAATTTTAAAAATACATTATTTTTACTTTCTTACTTTAACTTCTAAAAATTATCTGTATTTTGATTTACATGCATAATGCATAAATTAGAATTAGATCTATTGTATATGTTGTCCTATTTACTTGAATAAAAACCCTTATTTAGAAATACACATTCATCATGATAAATAATCCCATATTGTTTTTAGTGATAAAACTCAAGCTGCGAGAAAAATATTTAATCAGCCTGACTTCATAACCATTATAGAAATGAACTGTGTATCATCAATGATACGAGTTCTGACAGGTCTTCTTTTTCAATCATTGGTAAGAAGAATTTGTTTGTAGCTGAAATATTCATGATTATTTCCTGTTTTAGTCTGTTCTGGAATAAAATAAAATGAATAAGTATAATTTATAGAAAAAAGCATGACTAAAATATAATATGAACTTATTTTCTATCACCAGTACTTTTTCCCCAGTGAAGTTAAAGTATCAGTATCATAGTAAAATACAATGCTGCAAAGAGACTGGAATGAGCCAACAGGATAACTTAGAATGTAACCACTCTTAGGTCTTTTCATTTTTCCTCCAGAAACTTGTCAAGATCTCTAGAATATTTTTATCTTAATTTTTTCTGTCTAATTTGTGAACAGAGACAAGGCAGAAATATTAGTCCTGAAAGGCTGAGCCTTTTTTTTTTTCAGTACTGGGGTTTAAACTTAGAGCCTTGCTATGCAAGTGTTCTGCCTTTGGGTCACACCCCCAGCCCTTTTTGCTCTTATTTTTTCAAATATGGCTAAGCTTCAGCCAGCCTGACCTGTGATCCTCCTATCTACGTTTACCTCATGGTTGACATGGCAGGCACACACCACCACATCCAGCTTTTTTATTGGATATAATGTTATCTCCCTAAATCTTTTTCCCAGGCTGGGCTTTAATCCTGATCTTCCCAATCTCACAAATAATTCTGATTATAAGCATAATTTCCTCACCTAGCATCGCCAAGGCCTTGAGTTCAAACTTGAGTACAGCCAGAAAACTTTACTTGCTACATAGTATGTCAAGGTAAGTCCTTAGCCATTTTATTGTCAGCAATATTTGGCTATGAAGTTCTGTCAAGACAATTAGTCTATTTGGGAAATTCTCCCTTTGAAGCATTTGATCCAGAAGCATCCATTCTTCCTGCAAAAATCTGTAAGTCAAAGACAGTAACTTTCTGGTTGAAAGATAATCAGCCAAATCTGAAACCTTTGTATATGAATAGAAAATAAAATTTCATAAATAATTTAATGTGCTCATTAAAACATAAACTACCTCAAATATAATATATCAGTTACTAAGTAGGCATGTATCTGTGAGTGTGCATGTGTGTATATGATGGGAATAGATTATACATTTCACTAGTGTTTCTATATTTAAATGAGAAAGTATGTTTTATAAATTGGTTTCATTTACTCATTTTTTGATTTATCTCAAACCTAATTGGTTAACTCTTTATATAATTACTTAATCACAAATAAATTGACCAGCTCTGCTGTAAAAAAAGACTAACTTCTGCCAAACTTTGCCCTTTACCCACTTACTTTCACTTTTTTACCCAGTTCTCCATATAAAAGCATTGTTCCCTACAGATGTATTCAAACTTAGTACTTTTTTAGTCATTTAAATTATCCTCTTTCTTGTCACACCTAGGACTAAATCTACAGGAAAAATCCTAGCATTTATTGTGTGTGCAACTTCTTGTCTCATTTAGTTATTTGTGTAGCAAAATAAAATAAATACCTGTCAGGCTAGGAGTATAGATCACTGGTAGAGCACTTGTCTAGAATGCTCACGGCTCTGGCTCAATACTTAGCACAATGAAAAGAAAAAAAAGGAAAAAGGAGGGAATGTCAGAGAGAGGGAAGGAAGGAAGGAAGGAAGGAAGGAAGGAAGGAAGGAAGGAAGGAAGGAAGGAAGGAGGGAAGGAAGGAAGGAAGGAAGGAAGGAAGGAAGGAAGAAAGGAAAGAAGGAAGGAAGGAAGGAAGGAAGGAAGGAGGGAAGGAAGGAAGGAAGGAAGGAAGGAAGGAAGGAAGGAAGAAAGGAAAGAAGGAAGGAAGGAAGGAAGGAAGGAAGGAAGGAAGGAGGGAAGGAAGGAAGGAAGGAAGAAAGAAAGGAAGGAAGGAAGGAAGGAAGGGAGGGAGGGAGGGAGGGAGGGAGGGAAAGAAGGAAGGAAAGAAGGAAGGAAGGAAGAAAGGAAGGGAAAAAAATGCTATTAGAGCCAGGCATGGTGATGAGAACCTTTAGTTCCAGATATTTGGGAACCTGAGTTGGCAGGATCAGTTGAGCCCAGTAGTTCAACACTAAGGCAGGCAAGTACAATTTTTATCTCAAAACAAAGCAAAAACAAACAAATAAATAAAAACATACAGCAGAATGATTTGCTTCAGGTTGTGTTGATTATGATGGATGACTATAAAACGTTTAGACTTTACTCTCTATTTCATGTTAGCTTTTCTCCCAATGCATCCTTTATTTTTTCTCATAACTTCATGACTCTTCCTCAACTATATGGTGACATGATGACAACTCTTCCTCTGAACTCCTCTCAAATGTGGACATTCTTTTCCTTTCAATTCACATGCACACATTGGCGCTCTGTCTCTGATGCCATCCATCATCTACTCCTACAGCATCAACCATATCATTATATACTTATGACACTTAAATAAGTATTTTCAGCCAGAGTTCTATCCTGGGCACTAAGTATAATCTGTGAATGTCTACTGAAAATGTTTACATAAATTCCTTCATCACCTCTATTTAATAAGTCACAAGCCAGATCCATTATTTCTCGCTACCATAACAATCCCAATAATTGCCAGGCACTAGTAGCTCAGGTCTTTAATCCTAGCTACTCAGGAGGCTGAGATTTGAGGATCATAGTTTACAATCAGCCCAGGAAGGCAAATCAATGAGACTCATCTCCAATTAACCACCAAAAAGCAGAAAAGAAGCTGTGGCTCAAGTGGTAGAGTGAGAGCTTTGAGTAAAAAAGCTAAGGGACAGTGCCCAAGAACTGAGTTCAAGCCTGCTTTGTGTTTTGTGCGCTGTTCATAACACATCTTAAACATAGTCAATTGTTTACACGTGTCTATGATTTTTCCATCATGTCTCAGTTCCACGTGTATTTGACAAGTTTTTTTAGTTCTATGAAAATGAGACCATCTTATCTCCTGTACTAAAAAGTTTCCCTTGATCTATAATGTACATTAAAATAACGCCCAAGCTCCTTACAATGGAGCACAAGGCTCTATGTATAGCTTCACTTTCACTTTAAGTTTTCTTCAGGAAATTCTAGCCACACTGACTTTTTCCCCAACTTTTCAGATTTTGCTTAGCTAATTCCCACTCATCCAATATTCCTGTCCCTCTTTATTTCTTAAGAATATTTTCTCTAGCCCCATTCCTTTTACTAAGTTAGGAATATTCTACTAAGCATTTTGAGTGTTCTTTGCATTTTATGTTTGAAACATTTATGAATAATATTTTTACTATCTGTCAAGAATTCATTGTATAATGTAATCCACCACATCAACCAGAACAAGGTAAAGAAGCACATGGCTATATCCCTAGATGTGGAAAAGGCATTCGATAAAATCCAGCACCCATTTATGCTAAAAGCCCTGGAAAAACTGGGATTCAAGGGAACATTCCTGAATGTAATAAAGGCAGTCTATGACAAACCAACAGCAAGCATAATTCTAAACGTTGAAAAGCTAAAGCCATTCCCTTTAAAATCAGGAGCAAGAGAGGGATGTCTGCTCTCTCCTATCCTCTTCAACATAGTACTAGAATTCCTAGCCAGAGCAATTAGGCAAGAAGAAAACATAAAGGGGATCCAAATAGGAAAAGTTGAAGTAACTTTCTCTCTTCGCAGATGACATGACCCTATACCTAAAGAACCCCATAGACTCGACTCCCAAGCTACTAGAGCTGATCCAAAACTTTGGAAAAGTAGCAGGATATAAAATAAACCCACAAAAACCAATGGCTTTTCTATATGCCAATGACCCAAAGACCAAGGCCAAAATAAGGAAAGCAACTCCTTTTGCAACAGGCTCAAAAAGCATGAAATATCTAGGAATAACCTTAACTAGAGAAGTGAAAGACCTTTATGATGAGAACTTTAAAAACATGAAAAATGAAATTAAGGCAGAACTAAGGAAATGGGAAAACCTCCTATGCTCCTGGATTGGAAGAATTAATATAGTCAAAATGGCAATATTGCCAAAGGCTATCAACAAATTCAATGCAATACCCATTAATATCCCAACACCATTTTTTAATGAAATAGAGGAGGCAACCCAGAAATTGATATGGAACAATAAAAGACCTAGAATAGCAAAAACAATCCTAAGCAGAAAGAACAGTACTGGAGGAATTACAATACCAAATTTCAAGCTGTATTACAAAGCTATAGTAATAAAAGCAGCTTGGTATTGACACCTGAACAGGCCTGAAGACCAATGGAACAGAACTGAAGACCCAGAAGTGAACCCACAAAACTATGCCTACTTAATCTTTGATAAAGGAGCTAAAAAATAGGATGGAAGAAAGATAGCCTCCTTAACAAATGGTGCTGACAAAACTGGTTCAACACCTGCAACAAACTAAAACTAGATCCTTATATATCACCCTGCACCCAAATCAATTCCAAATGGGTCAAAGACCTCGAAATAAAAACAAGATACCCTGAAAACACTACAAGAAGGAATAGGAGAAACATTTGGGCTCCTTGGCACAGGACGGAACTTCCTTAATAAAGGCCCAGAACTGCAACAAATCGAAGAAAGGTTGGACAAATGGGACTGCATCAAACCGCAGAGCTTCTGCAGGGCAAAGGATATAACTTGCAAGATAAACAGAAAGCCCACAGATTGGGAAAAGATCTTTACTGGCCATACAATGGACAAAGGCCTCATATCTAAAATATATGCAGAACTGAAAAAAATAAATTCCTCCAAAACAAATCCTCAAAGAACCAACAGCCCCCTCAATAAGTGGGCTAAAGACCCAAAAAGAGACTTCTCTGATGAGGAAATGAGAATGGCCAAGAGACATATGGAAAAGTGCTCTACATCACTGGCCATAAAAGAAATGCAAATCAAAACAACATTGAGACTTTACCTCACCCCAGTAAGAATGTCCATTATCAAGAAAACTAACAATAACAAATGTTGGAGGGGATGTGGGCAAAAAGGAACCCTACTTCATTGTTGGTGGGAATGTAAATTTGTTCAGCCATTCTGGAAAGAGGTATGGAGATTCCTCAGAAGGCTAAATGTAGAGCTCCCCTATGACCCAGCAGCCCGACTATTGGGCATCTACACAAACGATTACAAACAAGAACACACTAAAGCCACCAGCACAACAATGTTCATCGCAGCTCAATTTGTCATAGCTAAAATATGGGAACCAACTCAGATGCCCCTCAGTAGATGAATGGATCAGGAAACTGTGGTACATATACACAATGGAATTTTATGTCTCTATCAGAAAGAATTACATTGCCCCATTCATAAGGAAATGGAAGAACTTGGAAAAAATTATACCAAGTGAAGTGAGCCAGACCCAAAGAGACATGAACTCTATGGTCTCCCTCATTGGGAATAATAAGCACAGGTTTAGGCTAGTCATAGCAGAGGATCACAAGAGCCCAATAGCTATGCCCTTATGAACACATAAGATGCTGCTAAATGAAATTAACTCCATGTTATGGAAAAGACTGTTATATCACTGTTGTAATTACTTTCAACATGCCATGTGAAACCATAGCTTCTTTTCTTTATGATCCTCTTGTATCCCCTTCCTGTGGTCATCCCTGCACTATCACTGTATCTCATCTGAGTACCCTGGATACTGTATATACTGGTATTAGAACCAGGGAAGTGAAAGGGAATATCAAAATTGAGAGACAAAGTATAAAAAGACAAATGACTCCAAAAGCAATAATTGAAAGACCATTTGGTGTAAACCAACTGAACAACCCATGGAGGGAGAGGGGAAAGGCGAGGGGGAAGTGAAGGAGGAGGCAACAAATAGTACAAGAAATGTACCCATGGCCTTACATATGAAGCTGTAACCACTCTGTACATCACTTTGACAATAAATAATTATTATGAAAAAAGAATTCATTGTAAAATGAATGATATTTTTGTCTTCATTTAGTAAATAAAGCTTTGAAAAGTTAAGGAACTTGTCTTACTTAGGTCATTTAGATAACATATTACAAAATTTGAGTTCAAATAAAGCAATCACAGAACAAATGCTTTGGACTTGTAACTTCATTAAGACAGGAACTATATCCATCTTGATCAGTTAGGTTACCTGAACAGCTTTTCTGCTTTCTGGCACTTAGGAGGCACTTAATAAATACTTGTTTACAGAATACGCTTATGTATAATCTGACAGTTTCTGGTTTTGCTTCCAATGGCATCAGTGTGTTTCCTTCACAGCACTTACAGTCTACAAACGTACTTGTACATGTTTGATGAAATCTTTTATTATTGTTTAATTCCCTCACTGAACTCAAATAATTTTGAAGGGCCAGGCTACCTTTCATCACCATTGCATATCTCCATCACCCAGCACGGTAGCATACAATAGGTTCTCTGCAAATAACTGTTGAATAAATGTTTATTCATGTCATGGCTTATCTTTGTGCATCTGTCTCTTACCACATGTTTTTTTGTGCATGTCTCTTTTTCTTATTGCCTTGAAGACAAGAAGGCTTTGATGAATGACATGTGCCTTAAGGAGTCTTAGTGGATTTGTATGTGTTTTTAAAAAGTAAATGTGGAGGGCTGGGAATATGGCCTAGTGACAAGAGTGCTTGCCTCGTATACATAAAGCCCTGGGTTCAATTCCCCAGCACCACATATATAGAAAACAGCCAGAAGTGGCACTGTGGCTCAAGTGGCAGAGTGCTAGCCTTGAGCAAAAAGAAGCCAGGGACAGTGCTCAGGACTGGCAAAAAAAAGAAAAAGTAAATGTGGAAAATTGAGCCTAAATCTTTAAAAGATACTTTGAAAGTCACAAAGCTAGTAAATATTCCAAATTAGATCCCAAATAATTCAGCAAAGCAAATAAATTTTTGTATGTTATGGTATCTATTAACTAGAAATTGTTTTAATGATTACTTCTTAATATTCTTTCTGTCACTGACAGTGTCAGCATAGTATGGCATCTGACAGATTTAAATCATGATTCACACTACATATTAGCTGTGTAACAGTGACATAAGTTCTTCTACCTTCCATTTCTTTAATTTTTCAATTTATATAATTTGATTTATCTTCTGGAGTAATAACTAGGATTATGAAAGATAATTCATAAGAATGTCTATCAACCTTAGGGGGAAAAGAAATGAAGATGGAGTGTGCTGTGTTAATAATTAATTACTGCAAATGTATAACCATTCAATCATTTGTCTGGATCTCACTCAGCTAAAATCCAGTCACACGTTCTGATGCTGGTGGTAATGAAATGTGTGTGTGTGTGTGTGTGTGTGTGTGTGTGTGTGTGTGTTCATGTGTGTGTGAGAGTGATTATAAAGACATTGTTCCTTTCAGAATTTGAAATGCACTGAATCTATAACTTTTTCTTTAGTCAAATTATCAGGGTTGATTTGCTTTTCTGGTTTGCCAATTTGTTAAGTAATGATGATAAATTAATTATATTGTACTTTCTATTGCTGTAAAGCCCTGTTCACCTAAAAGAGAATTTTGTTGTCTTGTTCCTACTCATAGTTGCAATTATCTGATATTGAAATAAAGATGCATGCTTGCAATGGGGAAAAGCCATTACGACTATTTATATCTGCTTGTTAGAATGTTCTGTATTATATGATTTGTTATCCTTTCAAATAACGATTTTAAAGTCTTATTTTTAGACACATTTTTTTGCACAATAGTAAAACAGTAAGTACAAGAGAGAGCTTGAGTCTGTCACCATTTCCCTTTTCCTAATAAGCTTGTTCTCATAGAGCAAAATTAAAATTTTCATTTGTCATCAAACACTATCTTTCTCATCAAGAATGAATATAATATTCCTTTCATTAACCAGAATTAATTTGTTATGTTCAGCTGGTAGAAACTGATTTAGAAGTTGAGGATTTAAACAGTTTTCTCTACAAATGTTACAATTGTAAATATTTACCACCAATATATTTTTTCCAGTTGTCAAGCAAAACTCACATTTTGTTTAAAATATACAGATACTATAATTGAGGGCAAAGAGGTCATCTTTTTGTTTAAATCATATGGATAATTGCTCCATTCTCCACTTCACTTCACATGAAGCAACTAATTGAGTGAAATTTCACTGAACATTTCAGTGGGAAAAAAAAGTAAAAAATGAGTGTTGATTATCTTTAAGCCCAAACAAGTGGCTAATTGCCTGAAATTACCAGTTGTTTGGTCATTCAGCTCTGGTACATTTAGACATAGCTGTGATGAAATTGGAAGAAAGAAAAATAAACATCCCTTTAAGCAGGCCCACCACAGTGCTCAATCATACACAGTAAGTTAAAATTAAATTAAAATCCTCACTTTTCTCTCATTTCTGTCTTTATCTCTCAAAGTAAGTTTATGTTATGAGGATCTACGTGTAGAATTATAAATGAGTTGACAACAGCTTAGCAGCCTATTTTATTTCAGCCAATTCTGACAAACATCTGCTTTGGAGACAGAGAAACAATAAACTAGAATAAACTAGAAATATGATGATTAACTAGAAATATTTTCATATATATATATATATATATATATATATATATATATATATCAGTTCTATTTAGCTAGATAACAGAGTAGGAAGCCAGGACAAACAAATGACAAATGTGTAGTCACATTGAGAATTGGGGGGGAAAGGGTGGTGTTAAATATTTACAAATGTAAAAGAGGTCTGGGAAATCTTAAAGTCTATGACTGTTTAAAAGTACCCCAAGGGTGAGTGCTGTCTAAATTATGATGAGAAACAAAATGGATGTTTAGGAATCCAATTTTCCCTTTTGAACTGGCAAATAAACCTTATTTCACTGACTTATACTACTTACAAAAGCTTTCCAAAATCCACCCATAGATTCACTTTGCCATATAGCCAGTGTACTGATACCATTTTGTAAAGGCAGCTGTTGGTCTGATTTAAAGAATCTAAAAAGGGAAAACCTTTAAATCTGTCTTTAGTTTAAATAATTCTGACTTTTCAGTGCCATGGAATAAGGAGATAGGTTGAATAAAAAAATAAACTTCTCATTTACCCTAATTATGAACTACACCTCATCTTATTTAGTATGACTTGATTGTAAACACTGAACAGTTATTTTATGTCCCCTCCCAGTCTTGCCTGGTATCTCTCCAACTATTTGAAGACTTGTGTTTAAGCTAACTTTTCAGTTCACTTAAGCTTCTTTTGCAAGGGCAATTTTCTAGGACTTTCAATGGAATCACTTAGACTTGTTTACTGTGGATTTTCTGTAAATTCATATTTCATATTCATTTTCATTTATTCATTTCATATTCAAATTTCATATTTCATTTGGGTAACAGACCTGAAAACTGAATTCACTGTTTCCTATAGAAGATATGATAGAAACCTAACTCAGGAAGAATTTATCAAGATTACCCCTCCATGCTTTTATGCTATTCACATATCCATATAAGATAGTATTTGCTATATAAAAAAAAGGACATTCTACTATTGCCATTTTTACCTACACCTCCTATAAGCCCAAACATGATTATTTGCTATGTTTGTACATAATCAGTTCAGAACCACCTTGTACTCATTTATGTAATCTGGTATTTCTCCATAAGTGAGTTGGCCTTTAATCAAATTTGTCTTGTTTATTTTCTTTTTTGCTTTTTTTTAATTCAAATTTTTATTATCAAACTGATGTACAGAGAGGTTACAGTTTCATACGTTAGGCATTGGATACATTTCTTGTACTGTTTGTTACCTTGTCCCTCATACCCCCCTCCCTCCCCCCCTTTCCCTCCCCCCCCAGGTGTTCAGTTCACTTACACCAAACAGTTTTGCAAGTATTGCTTTTGTAGTTGTTTCTCTTTTTTTACCCTGTGTCTCTCAAATTTGGTATTCCCTTTCAATTTCCTACTTCCAATACCAGTAAACACGGTTTCCAATATACTCAGATAAGATTACAGAGATAGTATAGGTACAACCACAGGAAGGTGATACAAGAACATCATCAATAATAGAAGCTACACATGCACATAGGACGTTGAAAGTAGTTACAACTGTGATATAACAATTGTTTCCATAACATGGAGTTCATTTCACTTAGCATCATCTTATGTGTTCCTAAGGGTATAGCTATTGGGCCTTGTGATGCTCTGCTATGACTTGCTTAAACCTGTACTAATTATTCCCAATAAGGGAGGCCATAGAGTCCATGTTTCTTTGGGTCTGGCTCACTTCACTTAGTATAACTTTTTCCAAGTCCTTCCATTTCGTTAAAAATGGGGCAATGTCATTCTTTCTGATAGAGGCATAAAATTCCATTGTGTATATGTACCACATTTTCCTGATCCATTCTTCTACGGAGGGGCATCTGGGTTGGTTCCAGATTCTCGCTATGACACATTGTGCTGCGATGAACATTGTTGTGCTGGTGGCATTACTGTGATTTTGTTTGTGGTCTTTTGGATAGATACCCAAAAGTGGGGCTGCTGGGTCATAGGGGAGTTCTATATTGAGCCTTCTGAGGAATCTCTATACTGCTTGCCAGAGTGGCTGAACCAGTTTACATTCCCACCAACAAATGTCTTGTTTATTTTCATCCACCACAGCATGTCAAGGTTCTTAGAAATCCCAATCTTATCCCACCTCCCAACACTTAACCCTGACAAAGATATAGTTCATTAAACTTGTAGAAATTCCTTAGAGAATGTCTCAAATATGATACACCTATTTGGTGGGTGTGCACACTGTCAAAACATTAAGACATTCAACATTTTCCACTCCTATGTTCCTTAGTGATAGCCTAACAAAACCCAAATATTTCTAGACAACATTACCTGATTCTCAGGTCTCTGTTGATGTTCAAAGAGTGGAAGGCAACAGCAAAGTCGCAAGCTGGAGTTGGCTCTATGGCAAGATGCTCTACGTTGTGCCCTTCTAGAATTCATTGCAATCAAAGAAAGTACTGTCTGCTAGTGTGTTTTATCTGTGGTAGAGCCTGTAGAAAACAAAACAAAACAAATAAATATCATGTGAAGAAGTGGAGGAGCTGGGAAGCATTGCAACTTAATATAGGAGGAAGGGAAAAGGATGGGATGAAGGAAAAAATTCCCAGAATTTGAGACCTCACCTAACTTATTTTTTCTGAAGATGCAGAGAGAACTTTATGTTAACTAAAAAATATAACGTGTGTGTGTGATATAACGTGTGTGTGTGTGTGTGTGTGTGTGTGTGTGTGTGTGTGTGTGTGTGTATTTAAACCCAGCAACCATTAGGTCAAACTTTTTCTTTGACAACAGGAAGAAACATTGAAGAAAGGTTGAATGAATTTCCACCCTTATAAAACCTAAGTTTTTCATATCCCTAAGGCACAGAAAAGGAAAACAGACCTCTTCCTCTGTTTTTATCCTGAAATATTACTTATCCTTATCATTTCTTACCTAAATTTCTGGCATTTACATCTCAGAACTCTGTCTGTTCCTATGCAGCTCCTGACACAAATGTACCCTTCCTTCCACCTCCACCTAGATCTTCAGGGCCACCAGCCAATTGGCCATGCCCCCTCTATCAATAACTAGATGTTCCCTAATTATATATAGAATCTGGATGCTACAAATATCAACATGAACATTCAATTTAGACTGTGAACCCAACTGACAACATATGGTGTCACTAGCCTTCAGTACATATTAAATTATAATAAGCCAGCATATTATATCAATGTAAGTTTGCGATCAAACTTTAAAAGTAGATTGTGGAAGATTATTAAGGGACTGAGGAGATTACAGTAATTTGCCAATTGAAAAGATACTTGGAGGTAGGTTTGATGGTATAAGCTATAATCCCAGCACTTGACTGAGGCAGTATCCTGAGTTTGAAATTAGCCTGAGCTACGTAATGAGACTCTCTATAAAACCAAGGGAAGACGATATAGCTCAGTGGTAGACCACTCTTCCAGCACGCACAGCTTCCTGGGATTTGATGTCCAGTACAGAAAATAATAATACTTGATATTATGGATGGACAATACTTATGGGACAGAGGATAGCTGGAGTCTGACACTGAATTTATATTTTACTTAAAATGGCTCATGGCAGCTGACACAAAACTAAAGATGTTGCTATCATCAATCATATATTAAATTACTTCATTCAAATATTTATTTTGTTTGCACAATCCCTATCTTTATTTGAATGTTCTTAAATAATCAGGTTGAAAATAGGTCTGACTCTTAGAAAGGACTAGTGAGGAAGATTGCAAAAGATTATGTTGCACAAGCAGAGTTTCATTCTAAGGACTGTATAGGTGACAGACATTTTATTCTACCAAACTAGTATGTCCCTATCATCCCTAGTAACGTAACCTAAAAGATTAAAGGTAAATATTATTGCTACCATAACAAATAATCATTCTCATAATTCATTGCCCAAAAGTACACTTAGAAAACATATTTGCATGAGGTATTAGGATAAATTGCTCAACCACTAAATCTATGCCTGTTAGTTACTCTGAGCTATAAAATTTGTGGCAGATATGAATAAAACAATGAACATAGCACTCAATTTTATAGATGAGAGTGGCTAGGTTTGAAGAAGGAAATTTTAGAAGAAAGGGGAAAATTAAACATAGAGCTCCCCTATGAACCAGCAGCCCCACTTTTGGGAATCTACACAAAAGATTACAAACAAGAACACACTAAAGCCACCAGCACAACAATGTTCATCGCAGCACAATTTGTCATAGCTAAAATATGGAACTAACCCAGATGCCCCTCAGTAGATAAATGGATCAGGAAAATGTGGTACATATACACAATGGAATTTTATGCCTTTATCAGAAAGAATGACATTGCCCCATTCATAAGGAAATGGAAGAACTTGGAAAAATTATACCAAGTGAAGTGAGCCAGACCCAAGGAAACATGAACTCTATGGTCTCCTTCATTGGGAATAATAAGCACAGGTATAGGCTAGTCATAGCAGAGGATCACAAGAGCCCAATAGCTATGCCCTTATGAACACATAAGCTGATGCTAAGTGAAATTAATTCCATTTTATGGAAACGACTGTTATATCACTGTTGTAATTATTTGCAATATGCTGTGTGAAACTGTGGCTTCTTTTCTTAATGATTTTCTTGTATCCCCTTCCTGTGGTTGTCCCTGCGCTATCATGTATCTCATCTGAGTACCCTGGATACTGTATATACTGGTATTAGAACCAGGGAAGTGAAAGGGAAGATCAAAATTGAGAGACAAAGGTTAAAAAGACAAATGACTCCAAAAGCAATACTTGCAAGACCATTTGGCATAAACCAACTGAACAACCCATGGAGGGAGAGCGAAAGGGGGAGGGGGGGTGAAGGAGAAGGTAACAATTAGTACAAGAAATGTACCCATGGCCTTACATATGAAGCTGTAACCCCTCTGTACATCATGTTGACAATGAATAACTATTACACCTGATACTGGAAAGGGCACAAAATTAGAATTTACTGGCTATTGATGGATGTCATTCATCAACATTTTCCACAAGTCCTGTAACAATCTCTATAATAGATCACAGTTCATACATCTCAGTCCCCCCACTACCCTGCTAGGTGGGTAATGATCTTCTCATTTCTCATATGCGGAAAGTGTGGAACAAAGATGTAAAATACCCCCAAACTACTCTAATAATAATTGAATTTAAGTTCTGAAAAAAAGAAAGGGGAAAATTAGGATAATTAGTGTGCTAGATATTTTTAAATAAGTTACCTAATATGTCCACAAAATTTTACAAAGTAGATAGCATCAAACCTATTGTATGTATCAGATAAGAAAACCTGAAGCTTGAAGGAGTTAAGGGGCCAGTGATAATTTAGTGCAGAGCTGAAATTAGAATTGAAATATATCTCAGTCTAAAGGCTGTGTCCTTGCTACTAACTTTCCACTGTGGGAAAGGGAACAAGATTACAAATAACAAGGCAAAAACCCAGAATCTAATTTCCAATAAAGTGGCTACTCATTTTGTTCTCTACTATTTTTCTCCACTGCCTTAACAGTGCAATAAAACAACATAGATTCTCTGCTTAGTTCCAAAGTATATTTATATCATTGACACTGCTTCTAAACAAATTATGTCAATAAAATTGAGGAAGATGTTTGAATTTCTACACCCATAAACAGAGGTCAAAGAAATGACTTCTATGGACTAAGACTTACTTAGAACTGTTAGCTTGAAGCATCTAATATCATTAGTATTCCAAGCCCCCAAACTGAGCTTGTGTGTTTATAATCTAATCATTTATACTGCCACATACACTCTTGGGAATCTCTTCTAAAAATGAAATTAAAGAAAAACAGTGTCAGGGTAAATTATAAATGATTAAACATGAGCTGTCATGAGCCTAGCATTAATATTCCAATACCAATGCACAATCAACTAAAGGTCTTTATTGGCATTGTCCATTGGTTGATAGTTTGATGAATTTGGTGAAAAACAAAGATTTTACAAACAAAGCATGCATGCAATAATAATCAAACATTTCAATCTTTAACAGACAGGTCGTTCCTGAAGACAGGTCTTGTCAACCTTGAAAACAACTGTAATTTAGCCCTACTTCTCCCTCTGTCCTTACATTGTTTTCCTTCACTGCTCCTCCTTCTGTGGAACATCTCCCTTTACATACAACTCATTTTACTCCTGTTCCATTTCACTAGGGCAACTGTCCTCTCCAACTGTACTAATGACCTTCTTCTAATAAATCCACATTCTCTCTTCATAACATGTCTCCAACTTGTATCCCCTCTTTAGTTTTTCTAACACCATCTATCTAGAATTTCTTCTTTTGTCTCCACCTAGTCATTCTTTATCCACTTCATCATTCTTCTACACCTTTCTGTAAACCTAACTTTTAATAATCCTGCTGTTTTTTCATTCTTTTCTTTTCATGGCTTTTTATAACGTCTGTGTTGATAACAGCCAAAGAGAGATCTTCAGGCTCCTTTGGCCTAAGCAGTTTTTGACAAAAATATTTACATAACTACTAATCATTAAGGCAGTTTTCTCAAGTTGACACAGAACTCATCATGGTTTCCTCCTAAATATCCCTTTCCCAAGTCCTCCTGCCCCAGTTGTAACATTTCCCCATCTACCATTCATCATTGTATCCATTATATCACATCAGTCACCTCATCCTATCATTTTTCCCCTTCTCACTGTTCTTAACTTTCTAAATCAGTTAGAAGCACCTGTTAATGCCAGAGCTTATAACAGTAAGGAAGGCTACCAATAGCACTTTATTATGCTGCCAATATCTCACTAAGTCTAAACACATCCATTCCCTTGACTACTGAACAAGTAGTCAATATTGATATTAGCACTTGGGTGGCTCTTCGTGCTTGCCACTAAAATCTGTTTTAAGGATGTAGTAGGGGCTGGGAATATGGCCTAGTGGTAAAGTACTTGCCTCATATACATGAAGCCCTGGGTTCGATTCCTCAGCACCACATATACAGAAAAAAAAATACCAGAAGTGGCGCTGTGGCTCAAGTGGTAGAATGCTAGCCTAGAGCAAAAAAAAAAAATGTAGTGGTTTAGACTTAACATTTCTCCTTTCAAGTGCATTGTTTCGATCATGGTCATTCTGGTAAGGCTATGTAACAGGCTCTACTGTGCAGTAAAATTTATTGATGTTTTGACATGTTTGGAAACCTATGGACTCCCTGTTGACTTGGGCTACAACTCCCTTTGAAACCTAGTCAGGGAAAAAGTAGAATAGTCAAGAGAATTTCTCTCTCAACTTTTCTATCAACAAACATCCCATCATCTATCACTTCAGTTACGCTTTTGCAAATTGTTCACTTTTGTCATAGTCCTTAGCATGGCCATCAGTATGGTAAAACCCAAGCGACCAATTGAAATGTCTATACCTCATGAAGTACTTTGTTAAGCTCCTGAATGTAGCTGTGGGAGTGGGGTAGGCAGATTTACTATTGGTTTAATATAAATACTTGGTCTCTAATCTCAACTTGCTTTCAATGTCAGCTAGTACCAACCCTATCTTCTTCTCTTTGTAACAGGTATTTCAAACCTGCTCTATTCTTTTTTCACCATGCCTCTGTTTCTTCAGACAATCTGAACTCTTACTATAAGGAAAAGCCAAATTTTACAATAATACAATCCCTCACAATTTCTACCATGCTATCGCAAATCCCATACTCTTGGCTTTTGATTTTTCATCACAATAGAGGAAGTGACCCACCTCTGGTCTGAGGGTAATACTTCAACATGATTCTAAATATTTTTATTGTGTTTAAAGTTTTAACAATATGACAGAGAAAAATGAAAGGTGACAGGTTAGTGCCTCTTTCCCAGATGGCTAGGGTGGGCTTCTCTGAGACATGGTAGCTAGCTGTTTTCCCCACAGTGCACAATCCTTTCTGAGTATAGCTTCAGTTTTCCCTGAATGATTCTCAAGCTGAGAAAGAAACCTAGGATGTACATGTTCTCCACTGTTTCACTAGTAGACACTAGCAGTCAGTGGCCTCAAGACAAACCTGAAGATCCCAAACCTTTGTCCCTACCCTAGCTATCAAATATATACTGTCATTGACCCATATCATCCATTTTATGGCGTGAAATACCCACAGGGGACTGGTATAACTAGAGAAACTTCTCATCTACCCATGATTTCTGTCTGATCACAACACAGCATCAGAACACATATTTGCTATCCAAGGGAAAAGATCAAAGTTCCAATTTCAAAGTATACTTTCTATTGAATTCATGTTGCTTTTGTACCATTGTAAAGTAGAAAAAAATCATTAATTAACAATATAGTAAGCCAGACACTGAAATGTGAAGGTAGTGGCTGTGCTTTACTCACAGTTATACCAGTGTACATAGTACCGATAAAGCAATACATACAGTAAAAACAATTATTGAGTAAATTTTTAAAGAATAAGAGACACAAGAAGACAGAAATAAAAGTTAGAGAAAACTGTCAAAGGGGTTTTCATAAGAAAATGTAAAAATGGTACAGTCTTTAGAAAAGAGGTACTTTTCTGAATCTCCTAGCATGAAAAATTTAATCACACATTCACTTGTAAAAGAGTGTATCCATTGTAAGATTATTTGAAAATGTAGATAAATTATAAAGATAAAATAATCTCTCAAAGGATCATCATTATTTTTATTTTATAATATTTTATATTATATTATTTTATAATAAAAAGTTATTATGAATATTAGAGCAACCTATTTATCGACTTTTTAGCATGATTATGCTTTAGGAATTCTGACTTCATCTTTATAACATTGTTTTCATTCTCACGGGCTTCCCTTGTTTTTCAAGCTAATGTTCAGAAAAGTTCATTTTTGTCAACCAACATCTGTCTTTCTTTAATATCAAGTGCCTCCTGAAAAATCTTTTAGAGTCATAGAAGAAAGCTGATCAGTATCTTCCTTTTCTCTACACAAGCCTCATTCATTTACTTGCAGACAACAAACTGTATTATTGCTCATCCTTCTCTTCTTCAGACAGAATAGCCTTAATTGTGTTAAGGCCTCATCTCCATTTTGATAATTATTTTGGTTTGTTTTCAATACAGTCCCTCCAGTTTTTCCAAATCTTAGCCCAAACAGAATACTACTTCCACTAAATAAATAAACCAAAACCCTTTTAATACTATGAAAAAGATATCCATTTTAGATGATGGGAACTTGCATTTTAACAAAGTACTAGGAGAGTTTTTGCCTTTACCGACTTCTATTAAGACCACACAGACAAAGTCTTTTTTTTACCCTTTTTAATACGTGCCTGAAAATGAGAGTATTCAGGGTTAAAAACACTAATAAATTAGTCATGGTATGCAATTTGCAGCTCTTTATCAGTGTCACTCTTCTTATTCACAGCTAGATTCCATGCAAAGACATTTTAAAGATAAATAAGGAATTTCTGCAAGCAGATTGATTTCCTGCTGATTCACCCTGCCAGATTCAGGCTGTTATTCTTTCCTGAATAGTTTTGCATTACTCTATAGCTCTTTCTCATTTTTTTTCCTTTTATCATTGTAAGAGTTGGAATTCAGGGCCTTATGCTTGCTAGGGTGGTGCTTAACACTTGAGCCATGCTTTTGCTGGTTATTTTGGAAATAGGGTTTAATACATTTTTATGCCTGGGCTGCCATGGAACTATCCTGCTGATCTCACCTTCCTGAAGAGTTAGGCTTATAGGTACAAGTCACTAGGCCCTGACTTGGTAATTCTTTTTTTTTTCTTTTCACTTTTTTTTAGCTCACATTAGTTATATAGACAAGTGTGCAATGTTCCTTGATCAAAAACTCCCTCTATCACTAACCCCACTTCTTAAAATATTTTAACAGGTTTCATTGTTCTGTTTTGATACATGTGTACAAAGTACTACAGTCATATTCACCCCTACCACCCTCTTTTTGCTTTCCTCCATGACTCTCTTATAAGTGGCTTCTCAAAAGTCTGTTAATCCAAAATATTTGAGACAATCATTTCCATGTAATTGTTATTCTAGGCTTTCTCAATATCTTTTGTCTCAGCTTTATACCTAATCCTCTTATGAAAGAACAATTTCTTAGCCTCTCGTGTTTATCTTGTTTATAGCTTCCCTCCTTATTAGCAGCCCTGAGAAGAAAAGGATCTTCAGAAGGGTGGAGGAGGTGGGCTGTGGTTAAAAGTTGTCTGTCACTACCATAGCCACATCTGCTCAACATATACTGGAGAAAATATATACCATACAAAAAGAATAGTACATTAGACAAGGTTAGGCTGCCTAGCTCAGCTGTAATAGAGCAAGATGGCATTTTGCCTTGTACTTAAATCTTCTTTCTCTCATGTGGCTTCACTTTGATGATACCTAGACCTCTGTTGCCTTTATATCATCTCCCCTACTTTGCAGGTTCCCAACTTTCTGGAATATACATCTGTGTGCTCCAAGTATTTCTCATTAACCTATGGTGTTTGCTCCTCTCTAGTCTACCCTTGATAGACTATTGGAATTGATCTAAGAAAATAACTCATATTAAGAACAGTTTAATTAGATGATAAAGGCCTAATTAAGTTTCTGCTTAGTAAATGAGGACCATGAAAAGAACCTTAATCATCTTCTTAATTCTAAAGTGTGACACATTTAGGTTCTGTAAGGGGGAGACATTTGAGAGAGAGATTTGGGTTTTTTCCCAGCACTCTGTAAGCCATATTCCACTAATGACAGCCAGACTCTATTGAGCTCACGAACTCACTTCTCTTTATTTTTACTCACCAAACCCCGCACCCTGGCAAATAAGTCAATGACAGAAAAGGACATCTATAGCTTATCAAATATTGCCTCGGGTATCCCTTCTCTTTCTTCCTCTCCCTAATAACACAATTCACCCTGTTTGGCAAGCACTTAAGTGCTTGGGAAAAGAGGTCTGTGTTATTAATTATGTATATATACTCAAGAGCCTTTGCAATAGGTTCTTTTTATAAATTGAAAAATAAGTAAACCAATAAAAGGATCACATTGGTTAGTACTTAGGGGAAAATGAACATTCTGGGTTCCCTGTCCTTTTGACTACCACACTCCTAATAGTATCCAATTAGTGTTTGTGCATTGCTAGGAAAGGCCAAATGTGAATATGCTTCTCCAGGCCTCTACGCAGTTCTTGCAGAGATTCACTCACAGATACACTAATCAAATTATTAGGCTGCACTCTACAACTTACATACATTGTAGGGATGGCATTTTAAAATGTTAATACCACTGACAAATCCAAACACATTTGAGAACAACTCATATATGCTCAATTGAGAGCATTGAAGTTCAAAGTATGTTTAATTCTTTCTCATAAACACAATTCTGAAAGTTTTTTTTTAAACGAAGAAAGTCCATTTTCTCTGTTGTTATGAACTCAGATAATGGATGGGGAACGTTTTTTTATTATTTTTTATTATTACCCTACCTTTGGATTTTTTTTCTTGCTTAAGATACAGTTTATCTAGTACCTATCATAGAAATTTGAAATTGAACAGTCCTACAAATCATCCAAATGGGGTTTTTGATGGAAAAATATTTGATAGCATTAAGCATGACAATTTCTCCTTAGTGACGAGTTAAATGGACTTATTTTATAGACTGTCACCCATTGCTTTTAAAATTATTTCTGTTTTTGTACTTGCAATGAATCACTATTAGCTTTCCATCTCCCTTTCTGTCTCTAGGTCTCTTTTCTCCCTCAGGCTCACACCTACATATTCATTCATAGTGCACATTGTCATAGACTAAATGATCATTCTTTGCAGCTGCTGTATCCAATGACCCCCTTTTTTTCTGAGTCCTCTGAGTCAGCTTGAGGTGCTAGAACCCTTCCTGCCCATCTGCCTAATTACTGAACAAGCACTGCATCAGAAATTGCAATAAGTAATCACACAAAAGAAGTAGAAAGCATCAATTCTCTTGGGAGGGAGTGAACAAATAAGCAGAGACTACGAAGCATGTTTCCCTTGGATTTTAGCTGATATTTGAAATTAAATGAGCAGTTTCTTAAAAGGCAGCCAATGTTTTTTATTTTTTTAACCTGAGATCTATAGTGCATTCTGCAACAGTATTTCTTAGCACCTGGAAAAAAGGGAATGATATATTGCAGCAGTAAAAACGAAAATGCTAATGCACACATGAGTAATGTTTTCCTCCTCTGAACAGCATACACTAACTCAGGCAATGTAGAATCATTTACTGATGCATGTTACCGATTTAACTTCAAATATCCTTTAAAATTAACAATCTATTTAACATTCCTGCAGAAAATTATGGCCACAAAGGTGAATGTTATTATCTCCCTTGAAGAAATATGCCTCTAATTGGTGAAATCTCTTAGAATTTCTATCAAAACCAGAAATCTAGGGTATACTCTGATTTGACAAATAATTGACAAACATGAATTGCTTGGCTCAATTTTATCCCAATAAACTCAGTGTGTATATAAACACATATTCCCAGAGCTTCTCTCTGTGAGGAATGCATGAGATTCAAGCTTTCAGTTTAGTTAGAGGATTTTGGTATCCAGCCTAGCAGAATCTGTTGTGGTTTTAGAAAGAACAATAATTTTGGGGGGGCAGATATAATGTTTAATTGGTTTCTAGATTTTGTTTATTGTTTCCATGACTGTAATCCCTGGGCTGACTTCTACATTGGATTCTGAAGTGAGAACCAGACACCAGAGAAAATACTGAATTGAAACAGCAGCACTCCGTTTCCTTATAACTGTCAGCTCCTTTCTTCTCCTTGCAGATTAATAGAAATAGTTATTTTGATTATTTAGCTATACTCTGCTTACTACTTTACACCCTATAAAACTGGCCAAAGGGGTGAAATGTGTTCCACATCTCAGATACTTTTTAAAAAGTCTAATTTGCATTATGTGATCAATAAATACTTGTTGACAGGAGTGTCAATTTTCAAAGGAAATCACAAGCTCTAAACTAAATCCTCACACTGCTATTTTGCCTTTCTGGCTTTGTCTTCTCAAGTTACAAATGGGGTCTATTCCCTAGAGCTGTAAAGAAAAATCAAATGGCTCATACTTGTGAAGCAATAATAACAAAAGGGCCTGAGGATAAAGCAGCCCACAAACCAGAATTCCTTGTTTTAAAACTTACCTAAAAGCTCAGTTTACTGTAACCAGATACAAGGTATAGAGGGAGGTAGATAAAGCAGTTCATTATTCATCACTTAAGGCAGTTATAAAAAGGACACATTTTCATTAACAGTGGGTTGAATTATTAGAAAACCTAAGCTACTCAATGCATATTCAGTGTTTTCTCTGTTCTGCTCTGCTAAACGAATAGTGCGGAGGTGGATAGATTGCTGTTAAATAAGATTCCAGTTGAGAATTTATTTTTCTGTGAGCTCATACCAAGAACTAGAAACTTCATAAGTATTTAATTTCAATCATCTTTTTAGCAATATGAAGTTTAAGTTTAGACAAAAGATTAAAATTTGCCTAATCTTTTTTCCAGTACCAGAATTCAAACCTGGGGCTTCACCCTTAGTTGGCTTGCATGATTATGACTAGAACTCTACCACTTGAAACATGCCTCCAGCTCATCTTTATTTGTGCCAGTCCTGGAGCTTGAACTGAGGGCCTTGGCCCAGTCCCTGAGTTTTTTGCTCAATGCTAGAATTCAACCACTTGAGTCGCAGCTCTACTTCTAACTTTTTGGTGGTTCATTGGGGATAAGAATCTCATAGACTTTCCTGATCAGGCTGACTTTGAACTGTGATACTCAGCCTCCTGAGTAGTTAGGATTACAGCTGTGAACCACTGATGCGTGGCTAAAAATCTACCTTATTTAGCAATAACTCTGAGCAGGTAAGTACTTTCCTTGCTCATGTTTCTCCCACAAGGTACTGCCCCATGATATGCCACTGTCACTGCTTTGCATCCATCCCATTGCATGTCATTTTGTTTTCTTATCTTCTCCTCATTTCCATGATATTTATGTTTTAATACCATTTCATTAAAGTCCCTTTGCAATCTACTGTACAAGTAGCATTCAAACAACTTTTAAGGCATTTCTTTTGTTCATCCTTTCTGTAATTGTTATTTTTCTCCTTCTTTCAGACACTAAATCCTTTTGAGAGGAATGGTAATTAGAAAGAAAGTAACAATATTTTATTTCTTACCCTCTTTTTGCTAAGATATATGTTTATAATATATAAGAACTTTAATTCTTCTGGTGATAAATTCCTACCTCTATTTCCTGTTCAGAGTTTCATCTCCTTTGTTCTTAGCATCCCTATTACTTACCTTCACATTTTCTGAAATAATTCTTCTGTTCTTATTTTCCACATTGTTAAAGTCCTATTGTCATTTTCTTCTGTTTTATTATCTGCAGTTTCAGGTTATAATGGCTTACCACTCAGGAGTTTCAAGACTCCTTTACTGACTTGCTTAGATGTAGGCAAAATTGTTTCATTGACATGAGAACCATTTAAAATAAAGCAAAGACAACTTTTCTGGAACTTTTAAATGCTTTTCAAGATAAATACTGTGTCCCTAGTTAGGAAAAAGATGATAAAGTCTGGATATTATCTTACTCATCATTTACAGGAAGGAAATATACTACCCACCTTGCCTCATAAATCACAATCCCTTATGGAGAAGGTGTTTAATAGCAGCTGGGCTAGAACAGAAATGAGTCAGTGTGCTTGCTTTTATTCCCCTATGCATTCTCCTCTTGTTTTTTTTCCTTCTTGGTGGGACTCTTAAGTCATTATAATAACTCTTCTCAAAATCTGACATCCTACAGTCCAATTGAGGTAGGTCAGCTGTCCTCAATAGTTACATAATAATCTTCTGTTATATCTCAAAACTTTACCTATATGGTCTCCATGCCATGGTGATCGAGGTTTGAGGGCTCACAAGTAAGCCAGTTTCCAAACCACACATTCCACTTTAAGATTTATAGAGAGCCCTTATAGAGGGAGACTACAGGTAATAATCCTTTAACTTGTTGTCTTATAGTACCTTACATGTGTGCAATGATCACAAAAGTGTCGTGACACACCAATGCCCTTCATCATGGAATGGTTGCCACTTTGTGCCTTTAAAGTTGATTTGACAATCCAAAAGGAAGAGAATGAATATATGCTGAAGGCTCCTTAATGGAAGTTTCCATTATTATTACCAAATTAGGAAGAGGTAAAGCAAAAGTGGTGATGGTTGCTTTCAGTCAAAGTCAATTTCACATTGTGGGCAATGAAAGAATTTTTATTTTCCTATGTTTAGATACTATGAAAGTCCAAGAGTCACCAAGACAATAGTTTCAGAAAGGTTTGGGACATACAAGTCAGCCAGCCTCCTAGTCACATTTCCCAGGGCTCACATTAGATAGACAATAGGAATTACACTATTCTTATTAAGCCACTCAACTGGAAAATAACAAAACAAAGAACTGGCCAGCCATGGATCCCCACAGATTTCCTAACCCTGTCCTTTTCATCCCCATTCAGTATAGGAAAATAGATTTTAAAAAATTTTGTAAATTGGCAGCAAGCCATTGTAGAGGAAAACTTGCTAACTACAGCTAAAATCCATACTATTAAACAGAAGGTTGCAGAAGATTGGGAATTTTACCAAACAGTAATTAAAGGGGCCTTTGTAGCTGATGCATCAGAAGATGGAGCTGTTGCTTGGAATGATGAAAGAAGATAAAGAACAAATGTTGTGTGTGAAGAAAACAATCTATAAATGTTTGACATAATAGAAAACTATACTGTTACCATGAAGTTATTTAAGGATACTGGCTCCATGGAACAGAATTCCAGTGATTCTCTCTTCCACAAGCTACACATCATAGAATTTGTTGAGTATTAAAAGTATTCCATAGAAGCTCACAGTGAGTCTATTTTAACCTCTAGTTATTCTGTTCAAGTATTTATTTAAAGGTTGTGTCCAATAAAAGAGAAAGAATAGCCTAGACTAAAGCCTGCAGATAAAAAGCTGTGCCCCATGTTAGCAGAGATTATGGATATCATAACACTCTCTAAAAGAAGTAATACTGAATAACCTTAAGAACTTTGTAAAATTAAAACTGTCTTTTATACATGCTTCACCTTCAAAGGGCAGGAACAGAGCTGGGCAAAACAAAAAAAGAAGTCATCTGTTTAGAAGTTTTTTCATATGAAAAATTCAGTAAGAATTTCCAGGAGGTCCAAAATAAAAGCTATCTTAATCATAAATACTCCAAGTTGAATATATGAGAGAGCAAGTATTCCATTTTATAGATTTCAGAATGTAAGTAAAGCATTTGAAAAATGGGTATTGTAGTTATAATCAATGAGATAAATTATTTAAGAGAATTATTGAAGCATTTCCCAATGAACTATATGGATAAGAGGTTACTATTTAATCCCCTTAACCATTTGAAAGTATCAAGCTCTTTATTGCTCCAGAAATTTTCATACAAGTTGCCTATATAAATATTCAGGATTATTGTAAAATATTTCTTGATAATAATACAAAACCAGCACTAGAAAGTAATGAGAAGGTAGGCATTTTTCATCTATCAAATAACTCAAGAAAATAGTTTGCAATGACAAGAATTTTATAAAACATGAAAAGAGTAAATTTAAAATTATCCAAAGATAGGCACTTATCTATCTGGTAAAATTCAAGAGGCATTGGAAAGGCATATATGCCTTTAGCTAAAGCAATGTAACTACCTTCTTCGCTAATGGTGGAAATCTCATCCTTATGGATTCATTGTTTTAAGGTTTTCAAAGCTGGTAGGTTTCAGTAGTTCCACCATACTGAAGTTAAAATTCAATTATTTTTAGGAGGGCCAATGTCTGTCTACTTAGCAATAAACAAATAAACATAGAAATTTGTCTTCTGTACTTGCAAATAGTTGAGAAAATGGCACTGTGTGGGTTGGAAAGGACCCCTATGGCAAGCTTTCAGCAAGAGACAATAATAAAATATAAAGAAGGAAGAAAAATTTCCTTACTTCCCATTTGTTATTAGTTGGCCCAGACTGTAGACATGACAGATAGATGAGGTGGATTTCTCGTAAAGGCAGAATGATAATAGAAATAAAGACATGGATGTAGGGGCTAGCACTGTAAATATGAAGAACTCTGATGCCTCAGATAGAACTGAATGAGAAAATGATGCCGAGTGAAAAGACAAGAGAGCTGAAGTAGTGGGAAGGAGTTGAGGGGTGTCATTCATAGCAATATCTACTTGTCAAGGTCAGTATGAGGGCTGCTGAGAGCAAAACTGATGAAGATAAGATTGGTGTTTGAGAAATACTACAGAGGTTTTTGAAAGAATCCCAGCTTCCTTTAGTGACACTTGACTGCCCAGATATAAGAAAAGAGAAAACAAATGTAAAGTCTAACAAAATCTCTCATGTGTCATCTAAAATCTGCAATTGAACCGGTGGCTTTTTATATGAATATAGAGAAGACATAGTTAGCAATGAAAATTGAAATTGCTCCCACATGGTCACATTTGAAGAAAATCTTTTAGAAGGAGTATGATTCTATTCTATATAAGAATGTCGAAATGTAAATAGATCTAAACAGCTAATATAAAAAGTAGAAGGTGGTGCATTTGTTCCTTGATTATAGTTTAACAACATTGTGGTAAATTCAGTCCCGAAAGCTGACTTTCACGGTTCTAATTTATACTGCTTTAGCCAAAGTTTTAACTATAAAGCTGCAGCAAATTACCTTAATCCTAAAAACAACTCATTAAGAGAGACCCTTAAGGTTTTGATAATTATTTAGGGTTGTGATTGTCATGAAAAATAGTTATAAAAATAAGACCAAGTTAGCTAAAAAATGCTATATGCCTTTTAGAAAACCCAAAAAAATTCATTTTGTTTTCAAGATGTGAAATGACTGACATACATATTTAACTTAAAACTACATCTGACAATTCTTAAAATATTGTTCAGAATAGTATAAGGATCGAAAGACTAGCAGATTAAGAAAAATTACACATAAGAAACGCAAGGTGGAATTAATAAAAGAGGTGAGACCTCACCATATTCAGTTCACCAGCAGTTGACTTTCAAATTGATCCGAGAAAAGCTATGACTGATCATAACTATAAGTTGAACTGAGAAAGAACTCCAATGGCAAATTAATAAAGAGACCAAGTATTTGGCCATGAAGCAAAATCTCTAATAGAATGAAATATTCAGATGTAGCTATTACATTTAGAAACTGAATTTCAAATGCTACTTTGAGAGTTTACAAAGAACTTTCATAAATATCATCCCTGTCATTACAAACAAACATTTAGAATTGTTTTCTCATATACTAAGAAGTGTGCCTAGGGTTACAGTGACAGAGCGGGAGCAAGAAACCATGTCATTCTTATTTGTTCCAAAGTCGCTTTCGATCTCTCTCTTCCTCTCATACCCCTTCTGTCTCTCCCACTCTCTCTTTCTATGAGAGATATATTACATAATTATTTTATCACTTTATCTATTAAATACGTCATACAAATTTATTATATATTTAGATAAAACAATTATGTGTGGAGCTTTATCAAAAGGAAAAAGATTTTTTTCTGCATGGTTAAATGATTCACATATCTGGGGATGTCCCAGTGACAATGTAGAAGGTGATATTTATAGATATTATTTCATCTTATCAGTATATTTCTAGTCCAAAAGCAAGCACTCTAATAATATCAAGCAAATGGTATCATGTTATGAAGAATTTATACCAGATTAACCTGAGGGATTTTCACTTATATTTTGATTACCTTAATAATAGCATAAACCAAAAACAACAATTTTTGCATTCTATGTGAAATGAACAACCATGCTGTGCCCTCTTAGGAGATAACTTCTTGGTTACTTGTATATTGTTCCTGATACAGGCCAGTTCTGTTTTCATCATTAATAATTCAAGAAGACTTAGTCCTCCAAATCACACTTTTGTGATCTTAAACATGTGAGTTCACATCTCTAAATTTTACTTCTGTTGGCTGGGGAATGGAGATTGTAATCAGAACTGATGATTATATGCAAAAATATCTTATATATAATATGTTGTTTTGTTTATGTATAATAATTATGCAAATAATGATTTGCATTGTAACATTTTATACTTGCTGTAATATACTTTTTACCATACTCATCCCCTCTGATACTTTCTCTTATCTCTATTCCCTTCGCCTTCATCCCTTTCCATATCCCTAGTAGTCCCATTTTAACTTTCATGCCATTATTTAGTATCAAATGTTTCTTTTTTTCCTTATGTGTGCAATTAGAAAAAAAAGTGCATCATTTTGTAAGATTGTTCTCTAGTTCATGGCTCAGAGACACTCCCTTGAGTATAGGCAGGAGATAGGAGGAGCAGACTAAGGCAATCTCTTCCCTTGTGAGAATAGTAACATTGAATATAGTTGATCTGTATATCAAAATAGCAAAATGAAACACAGAAAGCTGCTAAATAATAGGGAGTGCCACCATAGGGAAAGTGAGAGTAAGCAAAAAGGTCAATCTCAGGAAAACACTGTATGTAAATGTGAACTATCATAGCGAAACACTTACAATTAGCATACACTTAAAAATGAAAGAAAAAAACATAAAACAGGTTCTGACCAGGAGTTGTGAGTACTAGTGAGAAAGGTGAGAATGAACAGAGAGGGTGAAGGGGGGGTGAATATCATCAAAATATTTTGTGTATATGTGTGCAAAAATGAAACAATAAAGCTTGTTGAGATTGGTTTGGGAAAGGGAAAGTGGTGAGCGAGAGTGAAGGGGTAAGTCTGATGAGGTGCATTGCATGTTGAAATGAAACTCCCTTTGTACATGAACTGATAATAAAAATATGGAAAGATGAAATTAATTTTTAATTAACATGAAGTGTTAATCTTTTTAAATATGAGCTTCTGCAGTAAAGAATGCAATCAGTAGGAAGACAATCAATAGGGACCAGTTTCTTTATTGTCTCTTATTAGTTCTTTTGGCTCAATGTTACTTTTTTCTTTTTTTCTTTTTTTTTTTTTTTTTTTTTTGGCCAGTCCTGGGGCTTGGACTCAGGGCCTGAGCACTGTCCCTGGCTTCTTTTTGCTCAAGGCTAGCACTCTGCCACTTGAGCCACAGCGCCACTTCTGGCAGTTTTCTGTATATGTGGTGGTGGGGAATTGAACCCAGGGCCTCATGTATATACGAGGCAAGCACTCTTGCCACTAGGCCATATCCCCAGCCCTAGTTTAATGTTTCTAAAACCATAAATATTATTTCTACCAGATGAACTTGTATAAAAATCAGATGAAATCAAGTATGTAAAATGTGGAGCATATTTATGAAAACAGCCACAGGAAGTAAGTCTACTCTCAGAAGACTTAGGGGTTTAAATTTGGAAATCCATTTCTACTGTATAGTTATCCAAAGTTTATTTTGTTTACTGTCATGTGCATCTTTCTAATTCCTTTTCTGTACACATATGGAAAATCCCTATGAAGCAATATAACCCCATTTCCAATACATGCGAAAGTTTCATAAAATCTCAGCACAGAAAAGAAACCAAAATCACATCCTTCTCAAATACTATGAAGCTATTTGTACTCTCTAAGGCCTGAAACAGCTTGACAAACATGACACTTGCAGAAATTTGTTCATGTATTTTTGTAAAAAACTGATTCACTGATGGAGTACATTTGACAGAGTTAAAGCTCAGGCAACCTGCTATAATAATAAGCTTCAGTCTGATGTATGAAAAGGAGACAATGTAGAGGCCCTAATGCCTCAAGAGAAAAATGCCTTACTCCACAGGGCTACTGAAAGCAGCAAATCAAAGGCAAACATTAATTCTCACAAATTAGAAGCTGGTCAAGAAAATACCGATAGGATCTTCTTATTAGTATGCAATGAATAAAAGAATATATTCCCTTCAATAGGTGAGTATTAATTAGGAATTTGCTATAATTGCATTGAGACGAGTCATAGCAAGTAAGCTATATGAAGTCTTCCACACAATATGGTATACTTGTTTTCTGTGCATAAAATTATCAAGGAAAACTGTGTAGCTAGAGAGACACATCATCTAATCACGTGGGTGGACACACCTATGCATGAAAACCAAGGCTCACTAACGACTTTTAAAAATATCTGATTGATGTGGCAGCTTAGAAACCAATTGTATCCTTGTAGCTTCAAGTTGCAAAAATCAATTGTGCACTGATTTAACAGATTGCTTTGGCGTGGGAGAAACAGAGCAATCAATAGTGATGTCAGCAGCCTCTTTGTCATGCAGACCTAAAGGAGTTGACTAATCAGTCTAAAGAAAGGAGCAGTCAGTGCTGCCAATATTTGCATTGGGTGCTCAGCTTCTTTGGGGTTGAAACAATAAGATATCAACATAAAGAATAAATCTGGAGGACTTGAAACACACAATTAGAGGACAAGTATCTATCTATTAAATATGCCAATGAATTGTTGTTTAAAGTTAAAACAGAAGAGATTTATAGAAACCTCATCGTTTCTGAGCCTGGTACAAGTAGCTCAAAACTGTAATCCTAGCTACTCAGGAGGCTAAGATCTGAGCATTGCATTTTGAAGTTAGCCTGGACAAGAAAGTCCATGAAACTCTTATTTCCAATTGACTATCAAAAAAGCCAGAAGTAAAGCTGTTGTTCAAGTGGTAGAGCACCAGCCTTGAGAACAATGCTCAGGGACAGTGCCCACTCCTTGAGTTCAAGCCTCAAAAGAAACCTGTCTCCATACACACACAAGAGAAATAGAATGGTTTCTTTTCTAAATATCATACAAAATGACTTTGGAATTATTATGGGGCCATTCGAATGGAAATGATAAAGCTGGTAGGAAGAAACATTGGGGGAAGAGTATTGAAAGAAAAAAATACTGGCTGGTATTTGCGAGAATTGTGAAGGAAGGAAATGGGGTCAGAAGGAGGAAATTATGTTTGTATTAAGTAGTTAACAGACTTCAAGTGCATTTGTGACAAAAACAGGAAAGGGTATAGGGATTGCTATCTGTTCATTCAGTAATTCCTCTACATTGAAACAATTTAATATACATCATTTGTGACGTTTTTCAAACAAGTTAACAATACAAGTCCATAATGGTACAGGAATGAGTCAGTTAGATCTTCCTTGTATTTCCTCTTCTCCCTAAGAGGCAGTTTCATTGCATTGCTCTGAATATATAAGTTTTTCTTCTGAGAATCTTCAGTCATTTCAGATGTAAGATCACATTTCTTACATTCCTACAGGAAGGTTATGATAGGGTAGGAGGAGGGAAAACTGGATTATTTCTATAAACATAATGAGCTTGTGTGATTTATAACAAGTCATCCAGGCAATCATGGGAGGTTATTAATAAAGTATAGCCCAGAATTCAGCTCTGAATCCCAAGACAGGTACAAAAAACAAGAGGAAATGCTCCTTTGTTAAGCATGTCTTAGCAAGTGGCATGTCACCCAAAATACACTTGTATTTTTTCATGAAATACTTTTCTCAGACAAAGTAAAATTCTTCATTGTAGCTAACACAAATACATATCTGAAATTGAACCTGAGAACTACTGCTTTCTGTTGAGTATCAGATTAACTTTAATTGTACATGAGAAGAATTACATGAGTCCCAAACCTCAAGAGATCATTCTTAGTTCGAGATAGAAAGTTAAATCTCAGTGTAATATAATCTATTCAGAAATATTTGAGTGCCTATCGCATGCAGGTCACCGTAGATGAATATAAAACCTGTGTTGTCCATACCTGTTTGCTTCTAACTAGCCCCTACTCCAATAGCAGGGGAAAGACATGCAGGCATTCAAATAAAAATGAATATGTTAATTTGGATCAAGTGATAGGAAAGATTGAAGGCTGTTAAAACATTGTAATGAGCAATGATTATTCTAAGTATTTAAAATGAACTAGTATAGTGACAGAATTAGAAAGAAGTAACAAATAAGAAAGATGTTCCATAAATACATTTGGCAACTAATTTTATACTGGATTAGACAAGGAAATTGAAGATGACTCCCAACTTCCTAGCTTGTGTTATGAAGGGAACAATATTGATAGAAATCTATGGTAGATCAAAAGGAGAAGCTGAATCTTGAGAAAAACAAAGGTTTCAGAGGTGATGTCAAGCATGATGAATTTCTAACCAAAGTTATCTGATCTAATATCATCAGCAAAATTAGTGATCTCTAAACTTTGTGTAAATTTTTATAAGGATCTCAAGTTTGTACATTCATTGTATTTATGCATCTATATATTTGTGTGTGTGTATACATGCATACCCACATTGTACAAAATGTAAAAAATGAGTTAAAAGTAACTGTAAATAGCAAGCCCATAGATTGGGCAAAGACCTTTACCAGCCATACAACGGACAAAGGCCTTATATCTAAAATATATGCAGAACTGAAAAAATTAAATTCCTCCAAAACAAATCCTCAAAGAACCAACAGCCTCCTCAACAAGTGGGCTAAAGACTTAAAAAGAGACTTCTCTGAAGAGGAAATGAGAATGGCCAAAAGATACATGAAGAAGTGCTCTACATCACTGGCCATGAAAGAAATGCACAACAAAACAACACTGAGATTCCACCTCACCCCAGTAAGAATGTCCATTATCAGGAAAACTAACAACAACAAATGCTGAAGGGGATGGGGCCAAAAGGGAACCCAACTACTTGTTGGTGGGAATGTAAACTTGTTCAGCAACTCGGGAAAACGGTATGGAGATTCCTCAGAAGGCTAATAAACATAGAGCTCCCCTATGAGCCAGCAGCCCCACTCTTGGGCATCTACCTAAAAGACTGCAAACAAGAACACACTAAAGCCACCAGCACAACAATGTTCATCGCAGCACAATTTGTCATAGCTAAAATATGGAACCAACCCAGATGCCCCTCAGTAGACAAATGGATCAGGAAAATGTGGTACAAATACACAATGGAATTTTATGCCTCTATCAGAAAGAAGGGCATTGTCCCATTCATAAGGAAATGGAAGAACTTGGAAATATTATACTTAAGTGAAGTGAGCCAGACCCAAAGAAACATGGACTCTATGGTTTCCCTCATAGGGAATAATTAGTATAGGTTTAGGCTAGTCATAGCAGAGGATCACAAGAGCCCAATAGCTATGCCCTTATGAACACATAAGATGATGCTAAGTGAAATGAACTCCATGTTATGGAAATGAGTGTTATATCACTGTTGTAATTATTTTCAACATGCCATGTGAAACCGTAGCTTTTTGTTGTTGTTGATCCTCTTGTATCCCCTTCCTGTGGTTGTCCCTGCACTATCACTGCATCTCATCTGAGTACCATGGATACTGTAAATACTTGTATTAGAACTAGGGAAGGGAAAGGGAATATCAAAATTGAGAGACAAAGGATAAAAAGACAAACGACTGCAAAAGCAATACTTACAAAACCATTTAGTGTAAACCAACTGAACAACTCATGGGTGGAGAGGGAAAGGGGAAGAGGGGAAGGGGGAAAATGAGGGAGGAGGTATCAAATTGTATAAGAAATGTACTCACTGCCTTACGTATGAAACTGCAACCCCTCTGTACCTCACTTTGACAATAAATAAATAATTATTCAGAAAAAAACTAAATATTAGTTACAATATTTTTATTTCTATACTCTCAATAAATTGTTTTGCACAGTCCATGTAGTAGACCACTTATCTACCCAATTATGTGGTTGGTCTCTTTACAATTTGTAAAACAGGAAATAAATAATATTGATTTTCTAACCCAAATTAGTGATGACGAATTCCAATTACAGGGAAAACATACTTTGCATTTCTAAGGTTAAAAAAGTAACAAGTTAAGATTCTCCAAAAATGATACACACACACACACACACACACACACACACACACACACACACACACACACACTGTCTGTCTACCTGTCTCTCTATCATACACACACCACATACATACACACCACACCCCCCCCCCACAGGACAGCAGGGGGGTGAATTCCTGTTAGGCGGGTTTTTTCTTTTCTTTTCTTTTCTTTTTTTTTTTTGCCAGTCCTGGGCCTTGGACTCAGGGCCTGAGCACTGTCCCTGGCTTCTTTTTGCTCAAGGCTAGCACTCTGCCACTTGAGCCACAGCGCCACTTCTGGCCATTTTCTATGTATGTGGTGCTGGAGAATCGAACCCTGGGCTTCACGTATACAAGGCAAGCACTCTTGCCACTAGGCCATATTCCCAGCCCCTGGGCAGGTTTTTTTCTTGACTTTCATATTTTGTGAAAGACTTTGAGAGTCAAAAAGGCATATGCCTTTTTAACCTTTACAACAAATTCATGAGATCCCCTCCATCTATGAAAAAAACACAAAAGCAAGAAATTAGGTCTCAACAAAATTAAATGATTTGCCAAAGGTCACTCAGCTAACATGTATTAGACTTCAGATTTGAGTCAGACTCTTGACCTCAGGTTATTCTCTTTTTAGTAGACCACAACTGTGCTAACTCCTTTGCCTCTCTTTACTTTCAAAGGCTGCTTTAATACACATTCTTTCAATTTCCACCTGATTTCTAACCCAAACTACTGAGGAGAAAGAAACAAGATCATTCTTCAAAGGGACAGGAAAAAATGACAGAGTAATATTTCTCTTGTTTGTCTTCTTTTTTCTTTTCAGACTAAGGTTATATTCTCTTGGTGTTTCAACTTTAATTTGTCTGTTAGGTTGGCTTCTAGCTCAGCTTTGTGTTAAGAAAAATATGGCTGCTTCTGAAATATGAACCTCTATCAATTAGAACTTGAGTTTCAGTTCTGGGGGTGGTCAAGTGGTATAAATACTCTGAAGTTTGACGGCATGTAATTTCTCCTCCTTATATCCATATAACTTCAACTGGCAAGACAGAAGACCATTTCCCTTCAATAAGCTAACATGGGCTCAAAGATAAGTCAATCCAAGTCAACCTCATTTTCTTTTCTGATAATGTGAATAGTCTGAAGGATCAGATTAATTCTTTATAGTTAGTATATCTGAAAGGAAGAAAACATATTTTCCCTACTGATGGGAGAAACACAATAAGGATTGTGGAAAGAAGGAGATTGGTTGAGGAAATAGATGGCAATTCTCACCAAATGCAGTTAACATTCACTTTGTGGTCAGGGTCTTTAAAACAGAAAAGGACTTCTTTCTCAATAAGCAAATGACAAAATTGTAAGGGAGAACAAATTTATTTGATGCCAGTTCCAAAGGAAAGGTAGAATAGCCTCCTGGAATATAAGGAATAATGCAAAATATCTAATTTAATTTAGAAAGTTAACTCTACAAAGGACATGCCTAAACAACAGTATTAGAAATCACTGAAGATTTTATGGTTGGTCATGAGAATAGCCTGACAATAGTGAAATGTGGTTTCTGAAAAACAAAATCCAAATTTAGAGAACATTGCCACTACCAAGCCAAATCAAACAACTCAATGCAATTTCAAGTAAGCTAATTTAATTTAAAATATTATGTGTCCAGATCAAACTGTTACATGATTTTCTGAATGTATTATATTAGATTTGGTGGATAACTCCCAGGGTGGGAACATGCATGTAAAGAATGCTAGTACAAACTGATATGTAAAAGAAGACAGAAAAATATTTTTGAGAAACAGATTAGCAGGCTTTGGGATGGAGGAAGGCATTGTATACAGGACCCACTATCAACTTTCAAAAGGTTTAAGGTCCATGTATTTATTTTCATTTTGATGAGGCAAATTTCTAAATCATCAATAAATAGCACTCTTGGTATTGTTTTAGACACGAAATAAGACTTATGGCTTCATGTAAATCAGATTCCCCTAAAGTGTAAGTCACTACCTGATTATTTAAAATGCACTTTAGGACCATTCACTTATTTCACTTTTATGCTCTTATTTAATTTTAAACAATAATGACACATATCAGGAGCTAGAGAAACTCAAATTGAAGATAGCTTCAAAATTACCTTCTGTAGCCAGAGTTTTACTTGATTCCAGAAAAAAAAATAAAGTGAAGCAATTTCTATATTTGTGGGTACACTAAAAAGCCACATCACAACTAGAAAGTGGGAGGACTGAGTACAGTTTGCTATCTTACATTTATACTCAATAATTTGCCTGTAGACAGTCATCTTAGTAGCTGGAAGACCTATTGAGTTGGATAAAACAATGTACTCACTGCCTTACATGTGAAACGGTAACCCCTCTGAACATCACTTTAACAATAAAGAAATGAATAAAAGACCTATTGAAAAATCACATTCTGTTCTCTCTCTCATCGTTTGGATTATAGGAAATAGCAAAGCAAGTGTGACAGGTTGGCTGGGAACGGAGTGGTGTGGAGCTCAAAAGTGGTACGGTGCTAGTCTTGAGCTGGAGAGCTGAGGGACAGCACTCAGGCCCTGAGTCCAAGTCGAAAGTCACTCCTCCTGGGACAAAAGTGATGGAGCATCCAGAGGCAGTAAGCCACTGCTTGGATGGCAGAGATGGTGTCAGATCCTAGAGTCACTACTGTTGGCCTTTCAAAAGTTAAAGCCGGGAAGTCCTAAAAGAATAGTTCATAAGCATGCCTTTCCAGTGCCCATGTCTGTCTACTGGGCAGGAATTTGCCAGTCATCTGTGATAGTGGTTAGTAAGGGTAAGTTTGTCAAATGAGAGGATAGATTAAAATCTCACCCCCCGCATTTACTCAAAGCCCTGACTGACAGTAAGAATTTTAAGTTGATACATCTGTTTAGGAAAGAAAGCTTGTAGACCTGAGATTGTGTTGTGTCCTTATTGAGATCTGTTAAAGGCCTGTCAGCTTGCCAATGCCCCCAATCAACAGATTAACCACGGTGGAAGGGACCCTAGACGGCATCGCCACTTGGGTTCATTGCTTCCACGCCAGGCCAGCTGACCCCTTTGCCCTGGATGACAACTACCGTGATGGAACATGGGAGGTCTCCAAGCACCCAACTCAGCCGCTTTGCCTTCGCCTCAAGAAAAGAAAGTTAGACTGAATATTGTTATAATTTTCTTTTTGCCTTCTTTCCTTACTACCCTGGCTAGTGTTAATGTTATTTTGGCAGCTCACTCAAGTGAGGTGAATCCTGCAGTCCCTTGGTAAAGTAGACTAAGGTTATAGGTTCCTGGCTAGGTAAGGTCAACACCCCCGAGTCAGCCTGAAGAAATTACAGAAGATGGATGATCTTCACCCATCAGCCCCCCTTTAAAACCGAGGGACCAGAGTTATTTTCGGATACTACTTTTGGCCCTACTGGCCCATGCCTTACCTCTATATCATCCCCTAGACATGCAAGCCATTGAAATGGACAGAATGGAGCCATGATTGGCTCCCAAGGTACCAAAAAGAAAAAGGGGGAAATGAGGTGCCAGACTTTGAAGTCAGGCCCCACCACGTGAACCCCATTTTAGAATCGAACCCTGAGCCAATCAGATTTGTACCTGTGTTCTAATCTTGCTTGCACAGCTGATTGTTGTAACCTTGTGTCAGAGGTAAAGGAACTTGTTCAAGGTCACAAAACGAGTCTGTGGCTGAGGTGGAACTATAAACCCAGGGCTTCCACTCCCTAGTCCTGTGCTCTCCCACTGCAGCTGGCTTGCAGTCTCTGAATGAATCTCAAGAGCCAATTTCTATGTGGCAAGTAGTTTTCCAGAGTGTTCTTATGGCAGGCATGGAAGCTCCAGAGCAAAGAACTAGCTTGCTATTGGTTATTCTTGGGGATTTAGGCTTTTTTGCTTCAGTATACTTGAAGGGCTTTTCCAAATTTAATTTTTCCTTGTTTCAAAACCAAGTAGGTATTGGTTTTTGTTGCTGCAGATGGTGCTGTGGATCAAGCCTAAAATCACAGATGTGGAAGCACTTTGCAAAGCATAAAGCACTATACACGTGTGAGGGAATACTATCCAAATAGGTTTCATGCCAACCCTTCTGGTATCACCCTCAAGGCCTCCTTAGCATTGGCACAGAAGTCTCATCTCCTTGGTTGCTCCCTCCAAGCCGTATCTGGCTTGGGAACAGGAGCTTTCACCATTTTTCTTTTGCCAGCTTCCTCCGTAATGGAGCCAGCTGAATGTAGTTATTCTTCATCAGCTCAGAGTCTCTCCTAGAAAGGCCCTGTTTTCCTCAGGAAAAGATTCTACCTTGATATATAAACACTAACAACTTCTTCAGGCACAATCTAACTACTAGTAGATGTGAGATAGGAGGGGAAAACTGGAGGAATATACCGCCTTGGGAGAAATCATTGATTTGAACAAGATTTATTTAAAGAGCTCTCAGTACCGAGAAAGCAAACATGTGCATGTGCACATGTGCACACATGCACACATGCACACACTCACACACACATGCACACACACCCGTACTCACTCAGGATAATTTATACGATAGCAACCAGAAATCTTACCTGATTGCTGCTTTCTGCTTCCGAGCTTGTGTTAGCCACTCTGTCTTCGCTCTACCACCTGTGAAGATTCTAATTCAGTGCTGCCCATTTATACCCTTCTGGGAGTGGCAGGACTCCAGGAATCTCTGTCCCCACCAATCATAAGTCAGAACTCCCCAATCTTTTGGCCATTTCTGATTTAACCCTGTCTATGTAGACATTACATCAGTGTTGTCAGCTTCCTAACTGAGGTTACATTTGGCCTCAAAAGCAAGAAGCTGCTGTCCTGTGTCTGCTGTCCAGAAACTGTACATTGCTTCCTCAATTCTCACAGATAACTCTGCGTGCCAGCGAGGCAGAAACAATCTTCTGGAGAGCAAGTCTTATACATAGGCACTATAAGGAGAATAAGGGAGAAGTCAACTCTTGCAGAACAAAAGGGTTTACATACAAAGGGAAAAACTAAAGTCAGAGACCCAGGTATCATTTTGAAATGAAGGGAACAGGATATGCACAGAGTTAAAATAGGCAGTGGGTTTAAATGCTTACAGATCCAGGCTTGGCACAAGAGCACATACTAAAGCAGGGTGCTAATAAGCAAGCAGAATTTGGTAACTTGACATCCTAACTGGGATGGACAGAAGTGGAGTCTAAAGATAAGACATGGGGAAAACAGGGTACAACTAGAGCCCAAGAATAGTGTCCTAAGCTCTGATATACCATAAAAGGCATGGACCATAGAGAAGCCTTTAGGACACCTTAAAATTTTAGATTAATTTTCAGCATCTCATCTGGGATGGAAAATGAGAACACTAGAGAAGGAAATAACAGGGGCTCAGCATTGAAATTTTCTCCAAGGTTATGAAGAACTACACTAGGTCTAACTAAATCCCAGAGGTAAATTTCTATTCAAAATAGGATTTACAGATTGGCTTTTTGGTTTGAAGATTGGGGGTCTCTCAATTACCATGCAGTTCTGGACACATGGCTGTTGGGCCTAATACTTCTGTATTACTCACTTTATGCTCTCTTACTTTAGCACTTATTGCAAGCTCAGACTTGTTTATGCCAAAATATAATTCAGGATTTTGAGTGGCATGGCAGGGAAGAAGTCTGCTATAGTGTCTGTTTCCCACCACAGCCAAACGGACATAGGGAATACCAACTATAGGAGTCCTGATTTAACTTTCCATGGCAAAACTAGTTCTTGTCAGAGGTCAAAACAACTGTAAACATCACAATTCTTCACAGAAATGCAAGGATGAAAAGCATTTGGCAGAGTAGGGCCCAGGTGGTAGCAAGATAGTGTTCCAAAGGCTGAAGTTGTGAAATAGTGACCAGATGTTGGAATAGATTATGTAAAGAGAATCACCAGAAATGAACTAAATCTGTTCTCAAGTGGCTCTATTGAAAATAATACATGAAAGTTTCCTTATAATAACTACCATAGCTCCTTCTTAGCACAGAGCCAGGCACCTAGTAAGCATTAAATAAATGTTTGTTGAATGAATCATAAATCACACCTTAAAATGGCCAAGAAAATCTTCCCAAATTCTTAATTACAGCTATTAAAATTATATAAAGATGTAGTAAAATTCCTCCTATATTGAATTAACAATTTTGAGAAGTACTTTCACATTGCTGAAGGTTAGTTTTTCTTCTTATGGTTTGAAAGCCTCCGTACTATATAATTATTTCCTTAGGTGTAACAGGGAAACCTAAGATTCACTGAGATTAGTGGGCAATAGAAGAAAAAAGAAGTCAACCAACTAAAGGTAGGAAGAGATTCCAGTTCCTTAGACTGTAAATATGACCTATAAAGGTTTATTTCCACAAAAAGCGAAAGCCAAGAGGAAAAATATCCTTGAATTTCTAAAGTCAGCAATTACTTCTCTAAGCTCTTTTGATTTGATTAAGTTTATGTTTCATTCCCAATCTATAGAATTCTAATTCTCAGTATGCCTTGCCACATGAAGTAAAGCAAGAAGACAGATGGGGAAATATGCAGGCTAAAGTTAAAGTTGTGTCTGGTTCAAGAGGTAAGCAATATCTAAAGGAAGTTGTCAACAAAATTACAGATGTACCAGCCTATTACTTTTAATCTGAGGGTAGCAGCTATTTGTTTCTGCTTCATTTTATCCTATTATCTAGATGTGGTGGTACAACAGCTAAATGAAATTATGTAGGATTCAGATAAATTCAGCCATTACCAGAGAGCCGAGGAGAGAGAATAGAATCCTTCTGATCTTTTTTTCATTTGGTCCTTTCAAAAAAATTTTTTTGCCTGTCCTAGGGCTTAAACTACGGGCCTGCATATTGTCTCTGAGCTGTTTTTTGCTGAGGGCTAGCACTCTACCATTTTAGCCACAGCCCTACTTCCAGGATTTTGATTAACTGGAGGTGAAATTCTCATGAACTTTCCTTCCCCAGCTAGCTTTGAACTATGATCCTCAGATTTCCACCTCCTGAGTGGCTAGGATTGTAGATGTTAGCACCTAGCTCATTTGGTCCTTTTTTTGAAAGTAAAAAAGTCATCAGCAGTCTCCTCCTACATTTTAGTGGGAACTCTTGGAACCTGTCTTTGCTAAGCAGACTCTTCATTTCTCCAAGTTTTCTGCCTTTGTGATATTCCAGTTCCGCCTCCACTGCTTGTCCTACTCTACTTCTTCCCTTTCTGCCCTGCCTCACCTCCCCCTTTTTGTCCTTTCCTTGGCTCCCTGGAACCTGTTAGCCTCATAGAGCTATTCACAGCCACTTCCTCTAAAGTCAATTTAAACCTGGAGTTTTTCAGGATGCCCTTGGCCCATAGTTCATTTGTAATCCCATAAATTCCAAGTTGACGGAAAGACATGACAGGAAAAAAAATCAAATCCAAATGTTCAGAAAGGTTTTCCCACATCATTTAGGAAAATACTAATTCCTTAACAGTGTTTTCTTCATTATAATCATGAAATATGGAAATTCTATTTCTTCTGTGTTTTATCTACTTTATGGTAAGAAACATCTACTGTCAGAATGTTTTGAATAACAATATCAACATTAAATCTATAATTGTATTGGCAAAGAGTTAAAGATTTCTTGATGAAGCTTTTCATGGAGAAATGACTGGATGCACAGGAAATAAATCACTAAGTAGGAATCTTAACATTCATTCTAGTCCCAGATGTGTCATTTAATTCTGATGTAGTTCTAGACAAAATTACCCCTTCCTTAGTATAACAACAACAATAGTAAATGTGTAGTAAATATTTACTCTGTGTTGAGAAACATAGAGGACACTTTGTATAGCCTAACCTAGTTCATCCTTATAATGCAACATTGTTTAGATTATTAAAATAATTTTTGACAGATTTGGTGAGTGAAGTGCCACCATGGGACTGAAAATATGCCTAATGTTGAGAACTGAAGTCCGAGCAACTAGTCAGTATTTAAATTCAATCCATCAGACTCCAAAGATCATACTTTTAACAAATCAAAATGTTGATTTACAACATTCCATTGAGTCTTTTTTTCCCCATTCATAAAAATAAGAGTTGGATTGATATCTAAGGTTTCTGCAGCTTGAACTCAGGGCTTGGATGCTGTCTCTGAGTTTTTTCTGTGCAAAGCTAGTTCTCTTCCACTTGAACCACAGCTCCACTTCTGGATATTTAGTGGCTAATTGGATTGGAGATAAGAGCCTCACATAGATTCCTGGCTGGCTTTGAACCAGAATCCTCAGATCTCAGATCCTGAGTAGCTAGGATTATCAGCTAGAGCCACTGGCGCCTGGTTTTAAGGTTTCTTTTAACTTTAACAGATGAAGTATCTAATGTCAAGGAATACTGAGATCTCCAGTGTCAGCTGAGATAGAAAATAAGAGCCAAATACCAGGAGTTGGGTCTTTCCCTTACATCATACAGAAAAGGCTGTATGAAGCCATTGCTTTTTCTTAGTGATGTTAGGAAAAATAAGACTTTGAGTTAATAGATGAAAAGGGAGACAAGAGGCTAACATTCCTATCCGTAAACTAGAGATCTGGAAGAACCACATAGTTTCTCAGTTCATGCCTCTGAATCAACTGAGGAGAATTCAATGAGGCTTGACTTTCAAGGAATGAAAGCCTTGGTGTATGGATTTCAATGTCATAAATAAGAAATTACTACCAGGGAGTAATATTCCAAGAGAAGTTCGTGCCTTTGGTTGACATACCAAAAACGCCTGCAGCATTGGAGAGGCCAAGAGTTATTCCGGGAATTAATTTCCCTCCACATTCTCTTCCTTTAAGATCTTGCCCAATAATGTGGCATCAACTGTCACATCTATGTGGATGACTCTCAGATCTATATCTGAAGTCCTAACCTATCACACTAACTCTAAGTCTGTGTCTCAGCTGCCTCCTGGACATTTCCACACGAACATTTTGATGCCACTTCAAACCCAAGACATGTCAAAACAGATCCATTATCTTCCATGCCAAGCCAATTCACACCTAGAAAAAATGCTTTGAAATCTATGTGTAAAGTATTATTGTTTTCTTTCATTTTATTTGTTTGACTTCCTTTCTTGGCAATGTAGGCCAGGGTGACCTCCAACTTCTCAGCCTCCTGCTTCAGCCTCCTGAGTGCTGGGATTATAAGTATGTGCAACCACTTCTCACAACTTTTTCTTAGTAAGCATTGATTACACTATTTTTCTCTCAGACATCTAATCCTGAGACTTTTGAGTACTTTGCCAAATTCAGTCATTTACTAAAATGAGTAGAGTCTCCTTTTGTGAGATCTCCTTCCCATTCTGAAAATCATCAACATTCAGAATCACGAATCCTAAATATTTACTTCTCATCTTAGGTAAATGAATGTAAACATATAAATCACTTGGCACACAATTGGTGAGCCAAAATGTTAAATGTACTTTTCAAGTACTAGATATACCCATTTAGATGTTCTTCTGACACCTCTTATTCAACATATCCTCAGCTAAGTGAATTTCAATTGCTAAGCTAGCTTCTTCTGACTTCTCAATATAAATTATTAATACCACAGTCTATTCAGTTACTCATGAAGAAAACTTGAAAAGTAGGGTTGGTTGTGTGGTTGTGTAACTTAGTAGTAAAGCACACATGTGCAGAGCTCTAGGTTCAGCTCCAGCCTCCTCTCCTCTGGAAAAAATAAGCTCTACTAAACTGGAGGTGAGTTATATTTTAGTATCTATTTTTATTAAGTCTTACTAATTTCAATATATTTTCCCTTGTATATCTTCATATCAACTAACCCGAAGAAAATGCTTTTGACTCAGACTGCATAGATTTGAAGTTAGCTTGGTAACTTTGTCTATATCCTTGAACAATTTTTCTAACCTCTTTGAGACACAATTTGGTCCTCTGTGAAATGGTAATGACATATGTAGTTCATGAGGTTGTTTTCTGCAATAAATGGGATTATTGTGTCACAGTCTAGATAACTCAAAAATTTATTCCCTCTCCTAACTTCACATTTGGATTGTAAATAGCTTCTTTTCTGTACTTCATTTATCTCTGTTGTAATCTTTATTTCCTTCCTTCTTCAAGCTTTAACTTTAATACCATCTTTTTCAAGTTCTTTGAGGAATAAAGTTATACAGTTGAATTATGATCTTTTTTCTTCCCTGTCCTCTTTTCTCCCTCTTTTTCTTCCTTCTTTTCCTTCTCTACCTCCTCTTCATCTTCCTCCTCTACCTCCTTCCACAAGGCTTTTGCTATGTAGTCTAGGCTGGACTGGAACTTGTTATAGTACACTGGTATTGAACTTGTGAGCTTTCCCCCTCTTCCTCCCAAGAGCAGGGCTTACAGTCCTGTAGCACTATGCCTAGGATACATCATATATTTTTAATCTCATAAGTGGGACCATGTTTTAGCAGTGAAATATTGAACCCTCCATTGCTATGTGATTTTTGACTCCTATAATCCCCTATTTTTTTCTTCCTTTTTTGTGATGGTATATACCAACCCCAGTGCCTTGTACATACATTTTACATATTCTTTTTCTGTACGTTATAGTAGTTACAATGGGGATTACAGTTAACACACCTAATTTATAATAAACTCTTTTGAAGCCAGGCACTGGTGACTCATACCTGTAATCCAGCTACTCAGAAGGCTGCAAGCACTGAAGATCGAAGTCTGAAACCAGCTTGGGCAGGAAAGTCTATGGGACTCTTATCTCCAATTAACAAGATGGCTCAAGTGGGTAGAACATCATCTTTGAGTGAAAAGTAAAGAGACAATGCCAAGGATCTGAATTCAAGCTCTAGTACTGGCATCAAATAAATAAACTCTTTTAAATTAATGCCAAATTAGATTTAAAAGCCATACATGAGCACTATTTCCATCCAACTGCAGTTCTTATCCAATTCCATTCTCTCTCTCCCTTTCAGGTTGTTACTTCATAAATTTATACTTTTTATGTCCATCCACATGAATTTATTATTGCTTTATGCACTTGTCCTTTGGATCATATAAGAACCAGTAATTACAAACAATCACAAAGAGAACAGTAATATTTTTATATTTACCTACTTTGTTACCTTCATAGGAGATCTTTTTTTTTCCCCAGAGCTGAGGACCGAACTTGGGGCCTTGTGCTTACCAAGCAGGCGCTCTTCTGCTGAGCCAGATCCCCAGCCTATAGGAGAGCTTTAATTTCAGACTAAAGTAATTCTTTTAGCATTTCTTGTAAGGGACATACACTGACTACAAATTCCTTTAGCTATTATTTACCTGGGAGTTTCTTAATTTCTGCTTCATTTCTTTTGTAGCAGTACTGGGTTGGAACTCAGGGCCTTGCAGGCTCTGAGACAGGCTCTGTACCACTTGAACTATGCTTCTAGTTCTGCTTCATTTTTAAAAGGTAGTACTTTAGTTTGACAATGTAAACTAGCAACTCCACTCTTAGATGTATATCTAAAGGAACAGAAAACAATGATTTGAACAGACTATGGAAATAAATGGAGAACAACAAAAATCCCACAACTTGAAAAGTAATCAAAAGAAGATCAAGGAATTCAGCAGAACTGCTAAAAACAGAATTAACAAAATAGAGGACAATTCAGAAAACAACACTGAAAATGTAGAAGATAACGCCATGCCTGCACTAGTGGCTTATGCCTATAGTCTTAGTTACTCAGGAGGCTGAGATATGAGGATTGTGGTTCAAAGCCAGACCAGGGAAGACAAATCGGTGAGACCCTTCTTTCCAATTAATCATAAAAAGCAGAGGTAGTGGCATAGGTCAAAGATGAAGTTCTGGTTTTGTTCCAAAGGGCTGAATGAGAATGGGAGGCACTGAGTTCAAGCCCCAGTAAGTACTGGCACAGAGAAAATAGTAGAAATGAAGAACCAAGATGATCTAGTGAAAAAAGTACTGAAAGTGAATAACTTGTATTCTACAAATGGAATAGAAAAACTGTTAAAAGACATAATAGAATGATTTTCTAAGCAAATAGAACTAAATCTGAAAACCTAAAGACAATATTATGTTCCAAATGAATATGATGTATGGCTAAAAGTCAAGTAATATCCTAAATACATTAGTGAATAAAATATCTAAACATGGAAAGAAAGTCATGTATACAAAGAGAAATCTAGCCAATAAGATACTTTTCTGCAAACAAAGCTAATGTCAGAAGACAATGGAAAAATGTCTATATGGTATGTTATAAAACACCGTGTACTATCCATGAATGCTAGCTGAGTTTTACATTAAAGGTCAATTTAACAGGCATACTTTTATTTTCATTAAACAGGATCTTAACTGTGGTACTCCGTCTTGCTTTTGACTTGCTGTCCTACTTCCTCAACTTTTGATTGGTAGGATTAAAGATGTATACCACCATGTTTGTTTTATCATGTAGACTTTATTTTTGTCTGTCATGGGGCCTGGGTGCTGTCCCTGAGCTCTTTTGCTCAATCAAGGCTAGTGCTCTACCCCCTTGAGCCATAGTGTCACTTCTTGTTTTCTGGTGGTTAATCGGAGATAAGAGTTTCACAGACTTTCCTGCACAGGCTGGCTTCAAACCGCAATCCTTAGATCTCAGCCTCCTGGCTAGCTAGGATTACAGGCATTAGCCACCAGTGTCCCGCTTTTTTTTTTTTTCTCAAATTTTTATTATCAAACTGATGTACAGAGAGGTTACAGTATCATACGTTGGGCATTGGATACATTTCTTGTACTGTTTGTTGCCTTGTGCCTCATGCCCCCCTCCCTCCCCCCCTTTCCTTCCCCCCCCCCAGGTGTTCAGTTCACTTACACCAGTTTTGCAAGTATTGCTTTTGTAGTTATTTCTCTTTTTTTACCCAGTGTCCCACTTTGTGTAGACATTTTAAAGCATGAGAGAACTCAGAATCTATAGCAATTGTAAGTCCTCTCTAAAGGAGGAAAAAATACTTGAAGTATTTACTTGTAAAAATAGTGGATGATGAGGCCCAGGAATGTGGCTTAGTGGTAGAGTGCTTGCCTACCATGCATGAAGCCCTGGGTTCAATTTCTCAGTACCACATAAAAAGAAAGAGCCAGAAGTGGCACTGAGGCTCAAGTGGTAGAATGCTAGCCTTGAGCAAAAGAAGCTCAGGGACAGTGCTCTCAGGCCCTGATTTCAAACCCCAGGATTGGCAACAAGAAAGATTGGATGTTGAATGTCTGAAAGGTAGAATCAAGAAGCTATGCAGAAAGTATTGATAGTGCATATTTAGTATAATCAACCTCAAGAATTAACCAAAAGGTTTACAACTACAAAACAAAATGTCTATGTCATTTATTTGGATAAAGTTATGAATGTTATATGTTGTGATTATATGTGTATATCTGAATATTAAATGTCTATATAAATCTCACAAAATCAAGAAGGGGTGGGTTAGAGTATAGAAAATATGAGTACTATTTTTCACCTTTCAAATCAAGTATCAATACATACTGTATCAAAATTGAAACATAAAGCTTAATAATTCATGACCATGTTCTTTCATATTGGCTGTTCATCAAACATTCCATAGTCTTACCTTTGCAATTAACCATTGGATTCTGAGAGTCGTTTCTCCCAATTCAGAAAAATAAAGAAGGTACTTTGGAAAGCTAGTTCTAAACTATGTAGAATTCCAAGACATGGACAGCTATCGATTAATCAATCTGAATTTCTTTCATGAAAATCCTTAAAACTTGACAGTCTCACCAGGGCCTAGAAAGTAAAAGTAAAAACATGACTCACTAAAGGGTTAGGAGAATGAATTCAAGAAATGAAAGGCTTTTAAGTAGCATTGCCCCCTATTGTGAAGGTAATTTAAGAACACAAGGGAGGAAAGACTTGTCACTTTAAGGGAATCACTACTAGTAGAATGATTAAGTAGGGTAAACTCTGGGTCTGAGTTTAGATTGGGGGAGTGGTGACATGAGCAAAGGCTCTTGGTACACAGACAAGGTATATCTTCATAGGGCAAAGTTCTTCCTATTGGAGCTTCAAGCAGTGAACTATGAGGCAATTCCTGATTTTTTTGTTGTTTATTTTGCAAGTGTTGGGGTTTGAACTCTGGGCCTAGGTGCTGTCCTTACACTTGTTTTGTTTTTGTTGTTTTTGTTTTTGGGTTTTTTGCTTAGGGCTAATGCTCTACTCCCTGAATCATAGCACTGCTTCCAGCTTTTTCTGTGACTAATTGGGGATACGGGTCCCCAAAACTTTCCTACCCAGGCTGGCTTTGGACTGCCATGCTCAGATCTCAGCCTCTTGAGCAGCTAGGATTATAGGCATTGAGCCACTGGTACCCAAGACAATTCCTGGTTTTAACACTGTACTAGCAATGTAACTTTCAATATACCACTTGCTCTCTCGAAACCTAAATTTTATGATCACTAGAGTTATTCTTCATTTTTTTTTTATATTCTTGACTGTAATTATCCAAGATCCCACTTTTCCATCCTAGGATGCATCTAGGACAAATTTTCTAACTGGTGACTACTAGCTTTATCTTCCCATGTACAGATTTGGTGAAGAATATGAAATTGGTAAATTATACCACCTTCCTAATTTGATGGGCATTTGCTCCTTACTGCTAGTTTCAATTCTTCCTGACATAATCCAATAGCTAATCTAAAGTCCCTTAAAGGTTAACTGATAATGGCTTAAATGGTGAAGGTAAGGCAGTGGTCAGAGATTAGAGAAGCATTTATGGAGGGGAGAGGCTTAACATAGTGGGGATATATGGAGCCAAGTGAGAAGTCCAGTTTGGTGGACACACAAAACAGATTTCTCTGTCAAGGCCTAGCAAGGTCCCAAAGGGAGAAAATTTGTAGGGCTTTTGTTCTTCTGGGTGGAGGCAAGGCATTTGATAGACCATGGGGAGACTTTGAAGATTTTGTCCAGGAGTGACTCCATCAGGAAGAAAAACTTGAGTCTCTAAAAAGCTTCAGTTAAAATGCAAAGTATGTTTCCTGAGAGGCTAATGCATTAGTTATTTAGCACTTATTAACACCTTAGATTCATTAGCCAGGAGCAAAATGCCCTCAGGGACCTGGTCATAAGACAGACTAATACTGATTATGAAGGAAAAAGGAACAAACAAAATTTAGAGAACAAGCAGTACCAGAACATATATTTCAAGAGGGTCTTGAGCAGACAGAAAGCAGGAGGAAATAAGACAAAAATGCTGAAAGTAGAGGAGCCAGGTTAAGTCCTGGATCCAAAAGTATTATGACATAAAGATATTATTCAGAAGCTATCTTTTCTGCTAGCTACAAATCATACCAGGAAAGATTAATTCTTTATGATATAGAAAATCTGTTGTATTTTTAGTAACTTGACAACTCCAAGAAAAGTAACTCAAGAAATAAATATATAATGCACTATTGGTCACCAGCCTCACCATTTCTCAGTCTCCATTTTAAGATCTGTAAAATGGGGATAATGCCTCATTTGTCTAACTGACATATGTGAAATGAGTCAGATGAAGTGATAGGTGTCCAACATTTTGTAACTGATAAAATGTAAGTAAATGATAAATCGTAACTGGGCCAATGTAAGTATTATAACTTGTCATTCTCCCTCATACTACTTTGAAGATAGCTAAAGAATTTTTATGTACTTAACAAGACTGTTTAAGTTAAAGTAAATTAATTACTGTAATTTTATATATTTTACAAGTATTAAATCAACTTTTCTCTTAATAACAAATACCAAATAAAGCATTTGTGTATGTGTGTGGTGGCCCTTGGGCTTGAACTCAGGGTCTGGGTGCAGTCCCTGAGTTGGTTCTTTTTTCAGAGACTAGTGCTCTACCAATTTGAGCCATAGCTCACTCATGGCTTCAAGAAAAAGCCCTTTTAGGGGCTTGGAATATGGCCTAGTGGCAAGAGTCCTTGCCTCATATACATGAAGCACCACATATGTAGAAAAGGCCAGAAGTGGCACTGTGGCTCAAGTGGCAGAGTGCTAGCCTTGAGCAAAAAGAAGCCAGGGACAGTGCTCAGACCCTGAGTTCAAGCTCCAGGACTGGCAAAAAAAAAAAACAAAGTCCTTTTAAAAAGAAAGTTAGTCCATGATCTATATAACTTAAATTCTTAAGAGATAGTATTTATTTACCTTTACTTTTGCCAAAAAACTCTTGAAAATTTATGGTAGGAAGAATTTTGAATTCTGAATTTTGCTTCAGATTATCACTACTAACTAAGAATTTACAGGCTCAGGGTATTGCTCCATGTATGCAATTTTTATTTTTCATGTATCTATTCATTTTTGGTATGTTACTTTTAATAAGTGACCTAGTACAATTTGCTTCTTGAAACAATATCTTGCCTTTAAGTTTTGATTGAATAAAGTCGATCAATATTTCACTAAAATGCTTTTATACCAATAGTTGACATTGGTTTCACTTACCTGGATATATTTTTACTGAAGCCATTTGGTTATTCTAAGACTTTGTCTAAAGTTGAAGAGGAAAATATTAAATATGTCTGTCAATACAAGGATTATTATCTCTAGCTGTTTTAAAACACTGGAGAGTGACTTGTGGTGCAGTTGGTTTGCTTCTTTGCTTATTACAGGTTTGCTTCAAAGCACCCCCCAAATTAGGAAATTCTTCTATATTGACACAAATCAATGAACTGTCATATAGTCAGAAGAAACAAATGAGATAGAAAGCTCAATTTTAGAAATGTAAGTCATAGAATTGGAAATTGCAGACATTAGGTTTCATCTTATTCCAGATATTTTCTGCTTTAGGTAAGCCACTTTCCCATTCCAGGATACAGTTTCTCTACAGGCAAAAATAATCTGTATGCATGAGAATACATAATACAATTCTATTAACTTTAGTAAACAATGCCAATGACATGCAAATACACAATTGTGGTACCTTATTTCATTACTTTAAATGGGTCTCAGCAAAATTAAATGGAAGAAATACCACTTGAAGTACTTTCCTGGTTGTTTGGTTGGTAGTTTTAGATGTTGCACTAGGATTTTAAGATATGTGCCATAGCTTTTGAAATCTATATGACATCTCAAAAAGTATATTCCTAAGTCTGGTGTGGTCACATGCCTGTGACCCCAGCACTTATGCTGAGCTAAGGGGAACTTCAGTTACAGCCTAGCCTGGGCTATTTGGTGAGGAGAGAATATCTCAGGAAACTATAAAACAATAATCCTGGCTCGACTTCGTTAAGTTCACCAGTATACTTTATTATAATACATTCTCCAGGGTACCATCCCAGATCTGTACAATAAGAACCTCTAATGTAGTTTGTGACTAGAAATCTGGACATTAACAAATTCCTCAGCTGATTTGAACACTCATTTACATTTGAGCACCAAAAATATAGGGTTACTGTCATTCAGGTTTATTTTTTCATAAGGAAGAGGTGGGATAATTGTGTCTGGAACACAGTGTTTAACGGGAGAAGAAGGCATATGAGTAAGGAAGTTATTGATACACTCGGTATGTAGAAGCAAAACCCTTGATTATAGAAAGCATGTCAATCAATTAAAAATAAAAACATAAAATATTTTCCACTTGCCCACAGATACTAAAATCCATGGGTGCTCAAGTCCCTTATATAAAATGTTGTGCTATTTGCATATGATCTATGTACATTAACTCACATACTTTAAATTATCTCTATATTATTTATAATACTTAATCCTATGTAAATTAGCATCACATCATTGAGAGAATTATAACACAAAAAACTCTGTACATGCTCAGTATAGGTAAAATTTTAAAGTATTTTCAATGAATAACTGGTCATATCCAGCTACACATAGAATTCACAGTTGTGGCTTTGCCTTACAGGAAGTATATGAATTTTCCCTTTGAAAAGTGGGATTTGTTGAAGGCTTTAAAAGCCAAACTGTCAGGCACTTCTCTGTACTTTAGGTGCCAAGACTCGGAAAAGAAAGAGTGGAAAGAGAGCCAGAGAAAAAGGAAAATGTGAGAAAGAATATGAAAAGTTGACAGATGAGTCAGGAGAAGAAAGTAATCAGAAACAGAAGGTTTATGAAGAGAAAAGAGATAAGGCAAAACCAAATTATATAAAATTCAGACCAGATGAGTGGGAGGTTGAATAAAGCTGGAAAAGAGAAGACAATAGCTAGGAATATTATTATTGAATAAAACTAATTTGTCACATGAAAGAAAAAAATAGTTTGGTTTTGTGTCTAACCTTGAGTAGGATCCACTGAAGGTCTTGTTGCCCCAAACAAATTACTTTCTCCTTGTACTTCACAGTCTGTTTCAGTGGAGGTTTTGCTTTAAAACACCTTTGAAAAGTTGGTGCTTTAAAAGGAAATATTCAAATCCTTTTGCACACAGATACATACTAATTTACTAGACTGACAAATCCTTAGAGGTAACATTGTTAGCCTGAGGCACAATGACTGACTCTATCTTGTGAGGTTGGGACAAAGGGTCCCACCCACAATGTTATTCCACACTTGCCTTTCAGAATCCCCAGGAAGCTCACTTCTTGTTAGCTTTGTCTCTGGAAAGTCTCTGTTAAAATGCAAGTATCATTCCAGGAAAAGGTAACATATTAACCAGTTCACACCATTAGCATTCATTACTTTTTCTGATTAGCCCTAGCAGTTTTGCTTTGAGCAAGGTCCTGAGAGCATGGAATAAATCTGAGGAAATTTCAATTTTATTTTGGTGGGAAAGGGGTTAAGAGAGCAGGCTTTTGTAGGGGAAAACACTGGGTAATGTGGTTCTAGCACTCCATTTAAGATTGGCTAGGGAAACACAGTGAGGACTGGGACAAACTGGAGAAGGGAGTGTGAGACAGACATTCATGAGCTGGACATCTGGAGTGAGGGAATGTGCAAGAAAATGACATTGATAAAAGAGTATTTTCTGACCAGAAGATGGTGTGGAGAGAGAAAGAGCTCTGTAGACCTATTTCAATGAATTTCGGCTTGAGCTCTCTAAAGCTCAGTTTCTTCTTTGCTAAAAGATCCAGGATTGGCTGGATAGAATCAAAGTTCTTTTAGGAGCTTAGCATTGAAGGCTTTCACTTCATGAAGTGATCAGAAACCCTCAGTTCTCAGTAAAGTACAGTTTTTAAGATACTGCCCATTATCAAGAGGTGTGATTAGAAATGTGCCACAAAGGAAAGAATTAGATAGTAACCTGCTGGCTGGTCATTCTGCTGATAAAAGTCCAATATATCACCCATTGGTTTTGAACGAATAAAGGAACTGCACCCACAGAGTCTAAGTGCCTACATCTAAGGTTGAATAACTAGAAAGCATCAGGAGATTTTGCAATTTCAACTTTCTCACAGAGAAGGGACTGGTGAGCAGTAAGACAAGAAAAAAAGGGTTCACAAATGTTCAGTTTGATATGTAACCAAGACATATTAACCCTCCCCCCAAATGTCTTGGCCATTACAAAGAAAGGATTTTCCAGGATAGATAATGTCATTATCAATAAACTTTATATGCATGCACCTATTTAGAACTTGTACTGTAAAATTTTAAAAAACAGTCTTTAGGTGGATGCTGTGGCTCATTCCTATAAATCCTACCTATCAATGAGGTTGAGATCCACAAGGTTGAAATTCAAAGCCAGATTGGGCATAAAAATGTCCTGGAGACTCTATCTCAAAAGTATTCAGCCAGGGCTGGGAATATGGCCTAGTGGCAAGAGTGCTTGCTTCGTGAATACATGAAGCCCTGGGTTTGATTCCCCAGCACCACATATATAGAAAATGTCCAGGTGGCACTGTGGCTCAAGTGGCAGAGTGCTAGCCTTGAGCAAAAAGAAGCCAGGGACAGTGCTCAGGCCCTGAGTCCAAGGCCCAGGACTGGCCAAAAAAAAAAAAATATCCAGCCATGCTCGAGTCTATGAGAAATAAGCATGAAGTGTTATAACTTTCAGTTTGCAGTTTCAACATGGTGGCCAAAGACACATTACATATAAAGAGGACGTAATTAATTCTAATTGTAAGAGAGTCATAAATAATTTAGCCCAACCCTGTCAATTTAAAGATCACACAATGACTTGGCCTAGGTACTATAGTGATTTTGAATCAAACCCTAGATTCATATCAGCTCTTCTAAATCAAACCCTAGATTCATATCAGCTCTTTAATTGCCAGCAGGTACAGTGTGCTATCATGTTGAGACTTTTGACATAAGTTTAAACGTCTAAATATACATCACTTAGCTATATATTAGCTTAGGTTAGTTATTAAACTTTGGTTTAGGTTTGCCTACTCTATAGGATGAAACTTATAGCATCTGCCTTGTGTAATTCTTTTTTTTTTTTTTTTTTTTGGCCAGTCCTAGGGCCGTGAACTCAGGGCCTGAGCACTGTCCCTGGCTTCTTTTTTGCTCAAGGCTAGCACTCTGCCACTTGAGCCACAGCGCCACTTCTGGCCATTTTCTGTATATGTGGTGCTGAGAAATCGAACCCAGGGCCTCATTTATACGAGGCAAGCACTCTTGCCACTAGGCCATATCTCCAGCCCCTTGTGTAATTCTTGTAAGAATAATAAATATATAATCGTTAATTCATATGTTAAGAAACTGTAATTTATTGGTTAAAGAAATGTTTTGGGTACCCCTATGGGCTAGGACTGGGGTTGTCAAAACAAAGGTAGGTAGAGAATCCCCCCACCCCCAGTGCTAGAGATCAATCTCAAGGCTTTATGTATACTTGCCAAGGACTCCTCTATGCTACTTCCCCATGACTTGTACTTTTATTTTTTTGATGATACTGAGATTTGAATCCAAGGCCTCCAGCTTGCATGGCAGGTACATTTCAAGCAAGTCACACCACTAGCTTTCTTGCTGCTTTTAACACCACCTCCCCCTTTGAATATATAGTACAGAAAAGCATAGTAAAACACCATGCAAGAGGGAAACTCTGTGAGCTTCAACCATGTAAGATAGGTATTTGGCCAAAATAATAGTACCTGGAGGGAAATTCACACTGTGATTCTCATGTTCTATGAGTCACAGTTTCATTCATTTATATGAAATTCCTGATTTCTGATAGGCTTTTAAAATTCATTTTTCTAATTACGGAAGTCTCCATGATTCCAATTAAACACAAGGAATCCTCCTAATCCATTTCAAATTATATCATTCAATACTTTACTTATTAATAAGCCTTTCCTTAGGCATCAAAATGCATGTGTACAGAAGTGTAAGAGCTCCAAACATATTTCCTCATCTAGTACTTTCTATTTGTGTCAATCCTGAGGCTTGAATTCATGGCCTGGGCACTGTCCCTGACCTCTTGTGCTCAAAACTAGCAATCTACCACTTGAGCCACAGCTCCACAGTCAGCTTTTCAAGTGCTTAATCCTGTCCTGGGCTTGCTTTGAGCCATGATCTCCAGATCTCATCCTCCTGAGTACCTGGATTACATGTGTAAGTGGTTGGGGCCTGTCTTCATCTAATAATTTGCTAGACATTGGCCATAAATATTTAACTGAAGAAATCAAAATATGGAGACTTTTCTTCTAGCACCACTATTAGAATGAAGTGTCCATTTTGAGAGATATTTATGCATTGATATTCAAAGAGGATCACATTCAGCCATGTCATTTGTTTTTAAACTACAGAAAAAATGCAACTCTGAACATAAGGAAACTGAACATAAGAAAACTTATCAGCGGTATCACTTTTCCCTTAACTCCTGCTATGATGTGTGAGTCGCTGGCCTCACAATGCTGTTTTGATAGGCAACCCAAGCTTGTCTGACTTTCTCAATGCTTTAGCCATTCCAGCCAGATGTGATTTCCCCTGAGAGTTGGAAATTGCAGTTCCTGTTATAACTGACAGCTTTTTTGGATGAATTTGTACAGCCAAGTTTTTCACTGTCCTAGTTCAGATCAAAGTGACCGTAAACCAGGCCAGTTGAATCTATATACCAACAAATAGACATTGGGATTATGAAGAAGTGGCAATATCTGTTGACATGTCAAAACTCTTCCAAAATGAGGTTAGATTTTGCACCTGAGCCAAGAATCAAGAATAGCAATGTGGGGCTGGGGATATAGCCTAGTGGCAAGAGTGCCTGCCTCGAATACACGAGGCCCTAGGTTCGATTCCCCAGCACCACATATACAGAAAACGGCCAGAAGCGGCACTGTGGCTCAGGTGGCAGAGTGCTAGCCTTGAGCGGGAAGAAGCCAGGGACAGTGCTCAGGCCCTGAGTCCAAGGCCCAGGACTGGCCAAAAAAAAAAAGAAATGTATCCAATGCCTAACATATGAAACTGTAACCTCTCTGTACATCAGTTTGATAATAAAAAAAAATTGAAAAAAATTAAACAATGATCATCAAAAGAAAAAAAGATTTAAAAAAAAAAGAATAGCAATGCATCCCATCCCTCCACGAATCTATCTCTGGTCTCATCTATTATCTGAACGTATCAATTCAAAATTAAAATCAAATTAGGAGATTTAAATCTACTTCCACTTCCATTGCTTTCCAGAGTATGTACAATAACAAGAGAGAATCCTGTAAGTTGTGATAGGAACGTGATTCTATATGATTTTCAATAGGAAAGTTCCATTTTGCTTCAATTTCCTTTTTTAAATGAACATCACTACATTTATCATTCATTCATCACTCACTCATTCATTTATTCAATAAGCACTGTCAATTATGCATAGGCACTACTAGTGGGAAATGATGTGGGATATAGAATGGGGACAGGAATAAGCAAAAATATCTCCAAGAGAAGAAAATGTCCAGAAGAGATATTTTCCTGATTTCTCTATTGTGGTCATACTACCACTATGACTAAGTCTAATGAGCAGCTCCAATTAGTTCTATCAGCAATCATAACTTTTCACCATAACTTCTGTTACTCTTAAATGTTGTGAAAAATAATACCTTAACATAAATTTTCTTTATTTTTAGTCATTGCAGTAATTTAAATCAAATTTAATGCAGCAATCTAATAAGCACCCATGCTGTTAGCACATTGATACAGCACTTTTTTGGAGTGTAATAGAGCAAGAAATATTGGGGATAACATCAGATTTTCTTTAAATTTCATTTGTTTCTAGTTTCTGAAAATCCATTATTGTAAGGTATATATCTCTTTTGAAAAAATTTTGAATGTGTTCAAAAATCAATCTTTACACACTGTTGGCATTGACGATTTCTCATGGAGACCAATGTTGGTATTAACCAGTATTTTTCTCATGATTTCTGAAACCATTAGACAATGATTACAATAATATACCTCAGGCACAATAGAAAGTATGACTTACAGTGAGTCAGAAATCTTATAGCCAGAGATGATTTTCCGAGATGAAAGTAGGCTTTCTCTAGCCTGGGATGTAACACAATGTTAAAGTACTGATTAGCATGTGTGAGGTTGAATTCAACCCCTACCATTGAAAAATACAATTGCTTTCCAAACATTATTTATTTTCTGTTTAAGTGGACATTCCAAACAAACCATTTGCTCTTTATCAAAGGTGTTTCTACGAAATCAATAAAATATTTTCCAAGATATACTCAATCTAAGAGCATTTCTTTAAATTATAAAACACTCTCTAATAAGCTTTAATATAAAGTCAAAAACTCTAGTAGTAATGACTTATATTATAAATGTTTAGTAATATGAAATTTGTAAATTTTGAGTACACAATCCAAGAAAAGGATTACTGCAGTTAGACCCACTTACGTGGTTAAGTTTTACTGAATTTCCAAACAGAAGTTCTTCAGTTTCTGTGTGAATTCATGGTTTTGGAAAATGGTTATATCATGTGAAGGGAGAAATCCATTTCATTTCTGAATTTTGTAAAGAAAATACTCACATAGAAAACCAAAGAAATATTTCTGGTATCTGCTAAATGTTTACAAAGAATAAGAAACTAACATTAGTATAACACTAATGTGTAGTAAATACTAATGTAAAACCAATCTACGGGCCTTACTCAAATTTTACCAGTTTTCCTAGGAATATTTTCATTCTTCTCTAGGATCTCCCATTCCATTTGATCGGATTGAGATTATGCGCTTTATGCATGAACATCACATGCCCCTTTTCAGTGTATTATATATGTATATGTGTGTGTGTGTGTGTGTGTGTGTGTGTGTGTGTGTGTGTGTGTGTGTGTTATCAGTGGCAATATGAATTAGCATTGATTTTTTTTTTTTTTTTTTTGGCCAGTCCTGGGCCTTGGACTCCGGGCCTGAGCACTGTCCCTGGCTTCTTCCCGGCTCAAGGCTAGCACTCCGCCACTTGAGCCACAGCGCCGCTTCTGGCCGTTTTCTGTATATGTGGTGCTGGGGAATCGAACCTAGGGCCTCGTGTATCCGAGGCAGGCACTCTTGCCACTAGGCCATATCCCCAGCCCCAGCATTGATTATTTTGTTAAAGCTTCTACAATGTAAATTTATTCTTTTTCTCTTTAGTTAATATATACTGATTTTGTAGGGAAGATATTTCAAAACTCTGCAGATACATTGCTTATTGAAATATTTTCTTATTACTACAAACTTTTACTATTATTCTTTCCTGCAACAATGATTACTGTGATGTTTTAGTTATTTTGTATTTAGTTTATTTCCTATTTTATTTCTCCATTCTACGTGTATGCATTGAATTCTTCTCTATTAGAGTTCTTTCTTCTCTCCCATTACTTTACTTCTGTAAGTACAGACACAGGGTTATCAAAAAAAAAGTATCATCATTCTAATTTTGTTGAAATATATCTACTTTTTTTTTTTTTTTTTTTTTTTTGGCCAGTCCTGGGCCTTGGACTCAGGGCCTGATCACCATCCCTGGCTTCTTCCCGCTCAAGGCTAGCACTCTGCCACCTGAGCCACAGTGCCCCTTCTGGCTGTTTTCCATATATGTGGTACTGGGGAATCAACCCGAGAGCTTCATGTGTAGGAGGCAAGCACTCTTGCCACTAGGCCATATTCCCAGCCCCCGAAATGTATCTACTTTTGAACATTGGCAACTTCTGAACATTGGCTGCTTTGTCTCTTCCATATGTTCCCTCCTAAGCAATGGATTCTGAGGACTTCATTGCTTTATGTGTCTTTAAGACAATCTAGACTGGGCTTTTACATTCTGTCCATGCTTAGAATCAGGGCTTTTTTTTTTTTTTTTTTTTAACCAGAGAAAACTGATTCCTTTAAATGCACAATGATAATTAAAAACCAAGATCTCGGATACTCATTACTACTGAGGTATCTGTTCCTGATTTCTCTTTGTAGAGTGAGACAGGAAGTAAATGAACGTGTGTGTGTGCACGTGCGTGTGTTAGGAAAGTAGAGGAGAATAGAAAAGGAATAGGCCTGATTCAATCATCTTCAACAGGTGAGGACTATTTATTGAGGAACAGGGAGGGAGGGTTTTTCTTGAAAGCACCACTAGGTCTAGGAAGTTGGGGCTTTTCTGTTTGTCCTATAAAGGGCTGTTTACAGCCGGGCCCAGGTGAGATGTCCTGCCTGCATATCAAAGCTGTTAGCATGGTGTTTGTATGGGCCTGAGGCAACGGGTGGGGGAGTCAATCCTTCATATCCATCTATGGATAGACAGAAAGAATGGGCCTAGAGAGGAGAGGCAAGTCCTTCAGTGTGTACATACTTACATTTAACCATTCACTGATTAAAATTCTCATCTATCCTCATATATTAAACTAAACACAAGTTCAAATCGATACCTCCACTTTTATCTCCAATTCCAATCCAATATAGAATAATTCATTCTAGCCCACTTTTTATTCCTATTTGTAACTTCATTCTCTAACAATGAGAATTCCAAATCTCTTTTATCTACAATCCCAGTTTTTACATACATTAATTAATTTCAATCTGTTTCTAGACTTCTTATTGCACGGTACAGATGATTTGTAAGAATCCAATACATGAAGAAAGAAATAAGTTGTGAATGTCTCTCATCATGGCCATTGGGATACTGTGGCAGGAAAAAATTAAATACTATGGAATTAGCTGAATGCCAGTGGCTCATTCCTATAATCCTAGTTACTCAAGAGGCTGAGATCTGGAGGGCACAGTTTGAAGCCAGCTCCATGGCTATGAGTCAATTTCCAACTAATCAGCAAAATGCCAGACTGTAGGCATAGCTTAAGTGACAGAGCACCAGCTGTGAGTAAACAGGCAGGTAAAAGTGGGACGCCCTGAGCTCAAGCACCAGTACTGGAAAAATAAACAAGCAAGCAAACAAAATAATGTCACTAGAGCACAGGTAATTCTGAGTTTAGGGTTAGCACTAAAACACTATTTTTGTACTATCTCAATACAATAAGCAAGGCTGGGAATATGGCCTAGTGGTCAAGTGCTAGCCTAGTATACATGAAGCCCTGGGTTCCATTCCTCAGCACCATATATATAGAAAAAGCCGGAAGTGGCACTGTGGCTCAAGTGGTAGAATGCTAGCCTTGAGCAAAAAGAAGCCAGGGATAGTGCTCAGGCCCTGAGTTCAAGCCCCAGGACTGGGAAAAAAATACAGCAAAGCATACTGAAGAGAAGGGGGAGTTTAGAAGTTATAGATAGGGTAACAACCTGTCAAAGGCCAATCCTATGTTTCCAGTAGTCTAAATTAGTGGTTTTCCTACTAGTGTTTAAGAAATATTTATATCAGACTCAATTAAGACATTTGTTAACCATGAAGATTCTTGGGTCCAAACGGAGATATGCTACTTCAGAATCACAGCAGTGAGGTTTGAAAATCCATTGTTTACATAAATATTCCAAGTGACTTTGCAGTTTGGGAATCAACAGTAACTGACTATGCTCCTTTGTGGCTTTGGTGTATGTGGACATAGTCCAGTCATCTAGCCCATGCTAGCCCACTAAGGAACATGGCTTCACTTGGTTTCATAAACTCCAAAGTGTAATCATTTCTTTTTCCTCAAGCTCTTTGCCGCCTCCAAATTAAGTAAAATAAAATGCTGTGATTTTCCATTATTTTGTATTTCCTGTAACTGCTAAATCCTATCTGTTAAAATGAATGAGTTTGTAGGCTAACTTGTAGCTTTTTTTTCTGTAAAAACTATAGCAGATTTGTAAAAACAGTTGTTTCAGAAGCAAACAAAACTCAGTATTAGGAAGATAGAAAGATATGATTTCAGCAGGATTAAAGTTCTAAAGGTGTGCAATACAATCTTTCCTTGTTAAATTTTCACAGAGATACACCTTAGGAAACCGTAATGAATTATCTTTATTGGTTCACTTTTAAATATAATTCCTTGGTGTCATTCGTTCAGACACCCTTTTTTTTTTCTCCTACCTCTCATTTGCTTTCTGACAGCAGCTTCTGTGAGATAGTCAGCTTTGATAAAAGCCATCCAGGAATGATACAATCCCAACTGAAACCATACAGCCTGTTCTCTGCTATATGTCTGCATTAATATATACCTGCAATCAAGCTTGCAGGCTCGAGCGGCAGGCTAGAAAAGCTATTAGAGTCTCAGTTCAGATTGTTCTTGGGGTCCATGCTATGGATTCACTTTGAGACAGATTTACTGTAAAGCTAATAAAATGAGAGCTTCAGTGCCCCTGATTTGCATAGGTGACTTTTCAAGGCATTTAGAGGTACTCCAGCAATATGTTCTCATGCTCATACGCTTGTGTTAAATTTGCAAAAGCAAAATGTTTTATTATTTGCCCAGATGCCACACTACAGTTTGTTTTAATCCCTGAAAAACTTGTCTACAGCCCTGGGTCTACTATATCACAAGCATTTTCTGTTTTCTTTCATAATTAGGACCCCGTGATGTCTGTTCCCAAAAGGAACTTTGAATCATATCCTGCTTAGAGTGAATAACCTTACCTGAAGTGAGATTCTTCAGATTGCAGCTCTGAAGTCAAGCCAGAATATGGAGGAAAGAAGCCATCTTCTTCCTTCCCTCTCATCTAAGGAATGACTTTCCCCACTTTACTGCTTTGAAGGCAACTGTGGATTCTGCCTTTCGGAGTGACAGGAAAAGAAGTAGCTCATGCAGATAGCCCTCTATTTCACCATCCCCCCCCCCCAATTTTTATGTTCCTTCCCTCCAAACAGGAAGGGTCATGACCCAGACCCAAGCTCTGTTTTCTCTTCTGTCCTAGTTATCAGTATTTAATCAGGATCTATGTTGAGATGAATGCATTTAATAGCCTTCATACAAGACTGATTTTAGCACAGAAACAAACACCAGTGTTCAATCTCATCTTGAAGCAATGCTAGCATTATTTACCTCCTTGTTTTGTGAGCAATGTCTCTAGACAATTTTCAAATGCAAAGAACTTGATTCAGGACTCAATATCTACAATGGAAAACAGAATAATGCCTGCACATATGTTCCAAAGGAAAATTACTTCTATTCTGTCAAGGCTTCAGAGCTACCTGCTTCAGTAACAACAACAACAACAAAACATTTCTTGTATACTCTTATATTAATAGTTCCTGTGATTTAGTGCTGTTCAGGGAAAACAGGCCTCCTGTTATTTGGGCAGAGAGGGTATACTTAAAAGCTGGAGATTCACATGGCTACTCCTAGGCTAGTAAACACAGAACAAAATAAAACCAGGAGAGAAAATTTCTTTTAAAGTATGGCTCAAATAAAATAAATAGTAAAAATTTGAGATTATAACCCATTATATGTGTGTATATGTGTGTGTGTCTGTGTGTTCATGTATATATATCTGTATCTTTATATATGAAAAATACACAAATAACACTTTCCTTATCTGATATTATCTTTTCAGTGTTACCTGAATAATGTTAATAACCACAAATTTTAAGAATCACTAACTGAAAAAAATAATTATTTGATTTTATTGTGGAAGCAATAATTATGTTAAGATATTTTACAGAACCCTTGAAAAGTGTCAAAAAGAAGCATACTGCTATTGTGTAAAAATATCAATCCATAAGCCCATAATATTATAAGTAAGTTAAGTGAACAAATGGGAGAAGAGAAAGAGACAGCATATGTGAGTGCAATTTTATCTAGTGATTATAGAGAAATGAGAAAAATAGAAAAAAATTACTATTTGGCAAACATCAGAGCAATAATTGTTTTAGATAAGAATCACTTGTGTTTGCTTCAATTAGGGGCCAGAACTATTATGAAAAACAATATTTGCAACTGCAAAGGATTTTCTCCTTGGAAATAATGAAGATAAAATAATTCCTCTAAAAAATTCCTCTAGAATGAAGAAAGCCCAAGGTAACCAAATATATATTACATGTTCCCTGAAATGAGGCACCCATACACACATTCTGTTACTTGTATGATATTCCTACCAAACCCAAGTTGTCTCATCATAAATGTAAATTCAGGAATATATCCCAAATAACAGCCAGTCTCCTTTAAAGGTATAAAGGACCCAAAGACAAAGAAAGAGTAAGATGCTATTCTAGTTTAAAGAGAGTAAGTGGACAACACACTAAATATAACATAAAATCATAAATGAGGTTTTGGATAATTTTTAAAAATTAAATAAATTCTTTAAGGAACTGCAAGTACAGCTCAGTGAGGGACATTTTCCTACCATTCACAAGGCCTTGGGTTTGATACTCAGCACCACAAACAAAATAATAAATAAATAAAATAATTTTGGTAATGCAGGGGTTTGAACTCAAAAACTTGAACTTTGCTAGGCTGGTGTTCTTTCACATGAACCATGCTTTCTGCTGTGTTTTTGCTAAGATCTCTTAAACTTTTTCGGTTGCCTCAACTGCAAATCTCTATCCTTCTGCTCTCAGCCTCTCATATAGCTAGGATTACAGTGTGATTCATAGGTTCCTAGTTTAAAGAATTATTTTAGATTAGCTACTTCTATGCTATCATGACTTCACTGATCTTAGCAAGTGTGGTTTGGTTATGTGAGATCATAATGATTGTGGAATTTGATGAGACCTAAAAATTTGTTGTATAAGCTTTGCATCATTTTGTGTGTGTGCACAAGATGCAATATGAAAAAGTTAAAACATTTGAAAGATGAAGTGTTTCTAAATACTATAGATATATTTGCTTTTGATTAACTTTCTCCCATACTGCTGAGAGACAAAGCACTTACAAAGATTCGCTTACAAAGATTCAATAAGTCATGTGTCGAACACTTCCCATATGCTAGGTAGAGGAAGGCACAGAAGAATCTGAAATAACTGAGATCTCTTCTTATCTCTCAATATAATAGAGGAAAAAAACCACATACCCAGCTAAGATAAAGAACTGTGATTAGTATTGTAAGACAGAAGTAGATAGATAAAATGTGGTAGACCCTAAGAGTTTATTTCTTGCTTTCAAATATCAGAAAATATACTACTGAGAAATTACTCTTTGGGCTAGACTTTACAGGATGCTAGGATTTTGATGTGTGCAATTTGTGGATATGGTGACAAAAGATATACAAGGCCAAGAGAATAGCACAGATAAGCCTCTGAGGAAGAATGAAGGGTCTAAGACCATCCTTCCCCAAACAGCTCAACTCATCACATTTGTACATTTCATTTTGAGCCATAAATTGTTCACATTTATTATAATTTTTATTGTTTATGTAGGTATAGGTTTTTGCCCATAAAACACTGGATTTGGGTGATTTTCATTTTAGCTCTCGGGTAAATGAGAAGGCCTTCTTAAGGTCTTACAAAGTTAGTGGTGGCAGTGGGGTTGGAACTCTGAGTTCATGTTTCCCAGTTCAGTGCTCAATCTACTATAACCTTATGAAGCTTGTACTTTAGCATTGTGGTATCAGAGGCAATGCAATAAAGACAGATACTGGAATCTTTGCACTGACTTCTCCAGTACTGCAATTGTACTTTTTTTTTTTAAGTTCGAATTTTGGAGTCTTTATTGGGGCACTAACAGGCAGACCAATTGCAAAATCCTGCAGCCCCAAACAGAGCTTGCACCAAGCTTTTTTTTTTGCCAGTCCTGGGCCTTGGACTCAGGGCCTGAGCACTGTCCCTGGCTTCTTCTTGCTCAATGCTAGTACCCTGCCACTTGAGCCACAGTGCCACTTCTGGCCATTTTCTATATTTGTGGTGCTGGGGAATCGAACCCAGGGCTTTATATGAGGCAAGCACTCTTGCCACTAGGCCATATTCCCAGCCCCATGCACAAAGCTTTTTAAAGATAAAGGCCACATTTTGGATGGAGAACAAACCTCAGCAAACATCATACATAAACACAGCACAAGAAGCAGAGTTGCTCAGTGGCTAAACAACACAATGTATCTACATTGTCCCCAAAGCTGGGACCTCCTGACTCTCCCCAGTGAGCCAGGCTTTTGCAATTCAAGGGATGGCTTGTCTCACCTCCAGGCCTAGAATCCGGGTGGACAGCCCTCAAACTCCTGGCTTAAAGCCAGGATGTCTGTGAAACCAATAGCCCCCAGCACCTGAGCAGGTGCCAGGATGGCTGTGACTCAGTCATTGCACTACAGCACATGTTTATAATCTCAGTTATTTAAAAGGTAAAAGTGGAGGAATGTGTTTTGTTAAGGTCAGCCCAGACAAAAAAAGTTAGCTGTTGGGAGCCAGAGACAGTTCCTGGAGCAACAGTTCCAAATCTGTCACCTCTGCCTGAAGACCTTGAAGGCATAGTTCTCTTAGCCTTTGAAGCTAGAACAAAGACATCAGGAAGCTTCATTTGCAAATATACACCTTATTGTAATTTGCTGTGCTGGAAACATCCTGTCACTAGCTCAGGCACTCTACTTGCCTTTACTTTGTGCAAGTGCCTGTGTAAGTAAATACGGGGACCCATGGTGAGTGTTGCTTCAGTCTCCAAGAGATTTTTATGTTGACAGTCTACCTGGTCTCAGCTTTCTCTATTATGTATATGCATGTCTTTTCCTCAGTCTCCTCTTGTCTTCCCTCAGAGACAGCTTGATTTGGCTAGTTGGTGGCAATTAGCAAGGCAAAGAAAAATGGCTAAGGAATCAACTGACAATCAGAAGTTCTCATAATTTATTCCCCTCTTTTCTTGTTCCTTGCTTTGTATTCTGCTAAAGAAATCTCTGCTGCCTGCTCTAAACAGACAAAGATGATCATAATGTAATGTGTCTATAAACTGAGCTAATTTGGAGTTAGAATAGAAGGATCACATTCTGAGGCAGACTGAAGCAAAAGGGTGATACTGTAGAAAATAAATAAATAAAGCAAAAATGGCTGGGCTCATGGCTCAAGTGGTAGAGTGTTTTCTGTACTCTTCTTTTTCTGGGTCTCTCCTATCTTCACAATAAAGCTTTGAATTAAAGATAGGCAGGGAGAAACAGATTCAAGGCATTCCATCACAGTCAGCAAAAAGCCAGCTATTAGCTAACTTTGATGAGGCTAAAGTTCTATTTTCATGTAAGCCCACTCATGTGTTCAGTTCTTCTGGCTGTAATTGGCTGATGAATCATTCTGTAGTCTGAAACAAAACAATCAACAGAAAAGCCAAATTATCCTGTCATTTGTATCTCTTCAGGTGAAGTCTTCTTAGGCATCCTACACACCCCTCCCTCAGAATCACATGCTTTCCTTTTTGAAAAGATGACTTATGAATTCTAAAAATGTATTTGCTGAAATAATAATGTTTCCAGAAGGCATGAAGACAGGCCAGGGCATCAGGGAGGGATAGTGAGGGAGTTAGGTCAGAGGCTAGGAATGAATACTTTCTACTTCTTACACTCCCAACTGTCTGTGTCCACACTGAAGGCTTATCTCTGACAATTTGCTCCTTGCTGTACAAACATCCCCATCAACTCAATATATCACTCTCTCATCAATGTAGATGTAGGCAAGATTTATGTGTGTAGCATAGACAATTGGGAAGGGGAGGCAGTGGGGATTTAGAGATCTTCTCACCTCACTGCTCACCAGGCCTGCAGGGTCAAAGGGAAAGCTAGATACTCTTCTGGAATTCTAAGCAGTTTGCTTGCGGTAAATCTTAAGATCCAGATTAAAGTAGAAATAGTCCCTGTGATGCCCAGAGCCAAAGTTAAATCCATTTAAATTTGAACCCAAGCATCAAAGCTGGCCATAAATAACAAGGAGAAAAGTACAAAACACAAAGACTGGATTGGGATGGAAGCAAGAGTGTTGTCCATTCAGTAAAAGAAACATTGCAGTGTCTATTATTAAGGGGTAAATTTAAGAAGGATGAAAGAAGTGAGCTTTGCAACACTTCCTTTCAGAAGATGCTACTGTTATGGATAGGATTGCAGCCAGAATATCAGGTGGTTTTGATTTCTAATCTGATATACATGTATCTCTCAAATTAGCCTGTGCAAGTAGACACAGTAAAGGAGGTCAAGCGTTTACTTGTTCACTTGCCGGTTATTTTCATAAATCTTGGCAAGTATCTGCCATATTTCTCTGCCTCGTATATCAGTTCTTCCTCACTGGTAGAAAGCTCCAGGTAATAATACTCTTCTACTTGCATTGCCTACTTGCTAATGTTGTCTGTTCTTTTTTCTCCCATGATCAAATTTTGCCAGTCCAATATCCTATTTCCACAAGACATTGCCCAGGACATTGAGATGGTTGAGACTAATAGTTGTTAATATGTTCTTCCTGTCAGAAAATATTTATATTTTCACAAGACTTATCAATTCTGTATAGAAAGGAGCAGCAAACTAGACATGGCCAGGATAGACTATTTCAGTTTTCTCTTGCCACCTGGGAGTATCACTATGTAATGTATGTAATATTACCTAGGATAAGCCTCTATGTGGTGATCTTCCTTCCTCATCCTCCCAAGTGTTGGGATTTCAGACCTGTGACATCATGCCTGGCTAGGATACCTCATGTAGTTCTGTGCACTGCTGAATGAAGTTAGATCAGGCTATTTCATCCTATAGGTAAGGTTAGCCCAGTGGAGTACCAAGCTGCTTAATAGTGCTATCAGCACAGGCACTGTATTTATTCTATACTCCAGGGGCACCGCCTTCATGAGTTAATAATGCAGAGCACAAACATATCGAGCTGAGTTTCTAATATGTGGGAGAGTCACTGAAAAGAAGAGTTACTAATTTGACTTTTTCTTCAATCATCTGTCCTCTCCGTGCACATACCCCTTCCTGCTGCTTCCCTCAGGACTGCTAAAACAGCCTCGAATATAGCATTCATTATCTGTCATGCTCAAACCCACCCCATTCTGGATCCTGCTAATTAGCTGCCTTTATGGATGGACACCATCTGAGAATTATATAATGAAAATAAGCACTAGGTATGTGCCTCTAAATCTTTTTCTCATGTAGCTGCTTTGTTAATAGTTATAGCCATTCTGAGCCAAGGAACAACATAATTCAGATGCTATCATAGGAATGGGATTTTATGCTTTATATGTTGGCTACAAAACAGTTTCTGAGATGGTACATCAGAAATTGGAAGCCACTTCAAACAAATTAAACAGCACCATAGTCAATATGTTATTCATTTCTTTCTACTGTTCTTGTAATGGGTTCAAAGTCACAGTGTTAAGCTTCTCAGCCCCGGGGAGGCAAATTATCTCTAGGGACAGCATGACATTTTCCAAAAGGAAATTGTACTTAATTCTTAGCTGAAGGAAATAAATATAACCCAGACAAGCATTTTTAGGAGGCAGGTAGAGTGAGGAGTATAGTAAAATCAAACAAATGACAAAGTTGTTTTGCCTTTCTCCCCAAATCAAAAATAAATATAAGCATATATATGTGAAGAAAATAGGTAGTAAGAAAACCAGCGACAGAGTACTCTCGACTGTGTCAATATATCAAGCTCAGGCAGAAGCTGGACTAAAAATATATCTTCTACAGTCATCTGAAGGTCAGAGCCCCAGGCAGAATCCTTTCTGAAGTAGGGAATTCCAAAGGCAGACAAGTTATTTTGGCTCAAGGCAGAGAAAAACATTTTCAGGAACTGAATGACAGGTATACACTTTGGGTGACAGCATGGCCAGAAATACCCTCTGAACAGCTGTGTGTGTTAAGGGAAGCCTAAGGAATAAGAGGTGCATGATTTACTCATAGGGAGCTAACAGTTGCCTGAAAGTCTAAAGGATTCCCTTCTGCCATTTTGCTCAAGGGCCTAGATTTAAAGAACTGCTGGAAGAGGCAGGGTTAAATATCACAGAGTTTGTTAGGAAAAATCATGTGACAACATTTTAAACATGCTTAGGAACAAAGTTGGAAAGTTCATTTGCAAGACAGGTTAAGGGATCAGGAAAAAAGAGCCAGTCTAAGTAGATTATTTGAGTTTCAGTGCTAGCCTTTGCTCTTTGTTAGTTCTGTGTTGTTGGGCAATTTCTTTCTCTTACTGGGCTTCAATTTCCTCGGCTTTTAAATAACTTTTCTCTCTTTTAGTATTAGTACAGATTTGAGGTTTTCTAATTTTGATCTTACCAATACACTTAAAATGCCTTGTCATTTACTATTATCCTTATCTATTAACAGGAGTCAAAATGGTACTTGCTGTATAGAGTTGTAAAGATTAAATGAGTTAATATATGTAAAGTGTTTAGAAATATCTGGAACATAGTAAATACTTCATTTGTGCTGTCACTATTATTGTCATTATTGCTAATTCATTATATAATATGCATTTTAAGTGAAAATTATGATTGACATAATTAAAGAAAAATTATTTTTTATATTTAGCTTTGTAAACAATTCAACTTCTCCTTTGATTTCTTTTTCTTTTTTTGTCAGATATGGGGCTTGAACTCTGGCCCTTGGTGCTGTCCCTGAGCTCTTTAGCTCAAGGTTATCACTCTACCACTTCCTTTCCTTAAATTTCTTAAGGAAAGCCTTCACAGACAAGCACAAGTTTGATATTTGTTGAGTACTTCAACACTAATGCTGTATTCATTTCAAACTTTAAGCATAATTGTTTGATAATGTAATAAGTTATCAGTGACGAGTATTCATTTAAATAAATTGTGAAAGAATTGAGAAATTTGCAAACCCATTTTTTCATGCCCTATTTACTAATTCGAGGAGACTTTTCTTGTCTTTTGCCACACAGAACTTATTATGTTATGCATTCCTACCATTATCTATGACATTAAAACTTTTAGCATTGCTCAAAGTCAAGGTTGTACACTGATATTGACTAGCTGTTTAATGTAAAGTGCATTAAAAGTGTAGCTTTTAGATCTAGGGTGTGGGGGGAGTTAATAAGTCATAATGGTTGATTAACAAAGCTAGATGACCCTGTGAGGCTTGTCATATCAATACAAGTGGAGTAAGTAGCTAAAGGAAAGCAACTAGAATCTCTAAAACGTAAATATTACAAGATTCTGAAAGTATCTTATTGCATAAAATATTTTTGGTAGAAAGTTAATGTTAACAATCCAGTCTTTTCTCTCATTTCTTCCTTATATAAAGCTTACATTAGGTGAAAATTGATTCTGTAAAGTTGTTTATGCTTTCATTGTTTTGCTTGTGGAAATCCTAATTTGGAAAGCACTGTGGCCAATTACATTCCATCTCTGTCAATAATATTGCATTACTCTTTTTAATTTTATCCCCTTTTTCTGATATTGAGGTGTAAACTCAGCAGGTTGTACTTTACACTGAACTCTACAACTGAACCATGCTCCCAAACTTGATGTTTAGCTATTATTTTCAGGTAGAATTTTACATGTTTACCTGGGACAAGCCTCAGACCACAATCCATCTACCTTCTGTGTAGCTGGAATGACAGGCATTTACCATCATAGCCCAGCTTATTTGTTGAGATGGGGGTCTCAGTCACTTTTTGAAGCAGCAGTCCTCCAAATCTGCACCTCCTGAGTAGCCAGGATTACAAATGTGGATCGTCATACCATACCTTCCTTATTTTGCCTATATAATCTCTCAATATATTTGAGGCTTCATACTGCTTCTCTTTTTATTATTATAAATATTGCTTTCTTTGTCTTTATTCTTTCATCAGATCAAAAGTATCCTGAAGACTGTGAGTATTCTATTTATGTATCAATTTCCCATGACTTCAGGTTTCACTTTATAGACAGAAAGCGCTTTGTAAATTTCTTGTTGAGGTGAAGTGAAGAAAGGAATAGGCCAGTTATGGCAAATTTAGAACTAATTGAAGCTAAACACTTCGAAGTCAAGTACTGATTGGAGTTGCAAAGGCAGCAATGGCTCTATGGAAATTGTGTTTCAAACAGAAGGACTCCCCATCAATTTACTCCCCCAAATTGATGACTAGTCTATATCATACGTAATGAGGGAGAGAAGAGTATGCTCGAATGCACATTTAAGAATGGATGTCTAATATGCTAACTAACATACTTTATAACACATTTCTTGGAAGGAAAAAATATGACACAGCTTTGGATGCAGCCAATTTGTCATCTGACACAGCAGTGGTTCCAAGTGTTACCTAATAAGCAGCAATAGTGACTTCCTTAAATATTATGTTGGCTGTGTGAGTTCAGCAGGTTACTGACAATGCAATTCCTGAGAGAAATTCTCTCTTTTCTGATAATCTTTTCACAGGCAGTGCATGACAAGGATTTCCACACCATGAACTAGATAGAAAATAATATTCTATATAGCCCAATAAAGGAATGAAGTGTCTAATGATCAGAGGGAACCCTGGTTCAGGGGATCCTGGCTACTTCAACAGCTAAGGGGGAATATGCAATTCAACAACACTGAATCCTTTTTCCAGCTAGCCATTTTCTTGTAAAAGCCAGGTAATGTACCTGTTGGAGATGCTGGTTCTAAGGGATGTTATATGTTGCAAGTAGGAAGTACTACAGACAGCTAGGTGAAATGATTACATGATAAATACATTTTTCATTGGAAAAATTTGAAACCCAAGGAAGTGGAAGAACTTCAATTACTACTAAATGAAGATAAAACTGAAGAGCAGTAAGATGTATTGATGAGATTCATACTTCTTATACAGCCCATGGATAGGGAAATAAGCAAGAAAAGCAAACCAGAGGAGGCAAGAATAAAGAAAGAAGCAAACTGATCTCCACAGTAATCAGAGGTGAGCTAGAGCCAATGGAAGTCCAAACGAAATTCTTTCAGTTTAACACTTTATACGCTACACAACCCTATAAGCAGTCAGAAATCAAAATAGAGCATGGGACTCTCAACACAAAAAGAGTACTAAGCAAAGAGAAACATAGGGGTCTATGGGTAGGATTATTTTTCACCTTTTGTTACCTGTAGATTGTTAAATAAAACACTACTACTGGATGTGTAAGCATGAAGAATCATCTCTTTGTGGGCCTTCTCTGAGCTTTCCTACCTCACCTACAGCTTAAGATTTTGTCGAGGAAAATGTAGTTTTTGAAATTCTCAGAAAGTAAGAACAGCTTTATACCAAAAGTCAGCCTAGAACTGTGTCTGACCTTTACACATCAAGTTCAAAAGCAGATAGGAATTTTCTACACCTAGAAACAATTTTAGAGAGACTCCTTTATTGTGAGCTCTCTAGAAACAATAGGAATGCATTCATATTGCGGAGTTACTCTCTTGTTGTGAATTCAGACAAGAAAATTGATGAGGAGGAACAATATCATCCCTTTCATTTCACAAATTGAGCCTTGCCTAGATCTTGAGATGAATGGGATGTAAGACTCTAGCCTTCCAAGGAGTGATCACAGTGAGTGATCAATCACTAGTCATCATCATACTGGCCTTTGTAAAGGTTGCAGGTATATAAGGGTATCAGATCACCTCCTTTGCCTGGGCTAATAGATCAATGAGTCATACAGCCAACAAGTCTGACTTATTCTTTTCAGCTCACTGACAGGATTGACTGGTTATTTTAATACCAGTATATTCATTCTCCAGTGCCTTTTGTGATTCTTTCTTGTGGCTACCTTGTAGAAAAAAATAATTCATACACATATGCAGAGAAGGAGATATGCTCTTAGAGAGTTATGGCCATTATCAGATATTAGGATCTATAAATTTTATTCCTCCAAGTTTAGCTGTCCACTGTGTGTGTGTGAGCACATGAATTCAAGTGTGTATACGTGTGTGTGTGTAAAATAATCTGTCTATGTAGTCCTGATCATTCTCAAACCCACAATCCTCCTGCCTCAGTATCCTAAGTGACTTATATGCATGCACCTCCATGCCCAACTTGCTATTGATTATGATCACTGAAATCATGGAAAGAGATTTTAAGAATAAGAAACTGTGTTCATGTTTCTTTGGGTCTGGCTCACTTCACGTAATATAATTTTTTCCAAGTCCTTCCATTTCCTTACGAATGGGGCAATGTCATTCTTTCTGATAGAGGCATAAAATTCCATTGTGTATATGTACCACATTTTCCTGATCCATTTGTCTACTGAGGGGCTCTACGGTCTCCCTCCTACCGCTTGCCAGAATGGAAGGACTTGGAAAAAATTATACTAAGTGAAGTGAGCCAGACCCAAAGAAACATGGACTCTACTATGGTGTCCCTCATAGGGAATAATTAGCACAGGTTTAGGCTAGTCACAGCACAGGATCACAAGAGCCTAATAGCTGTGCCTTTATGAATGCATAAGATAATACTAAGTGAAATGAACTCCATGTTATGGAAACGACTGTTATATCACTGTTGTAATTACTTTCAACATGCCATGTGAAACCATAGCTTCTATTGTTGATGATCCTCTTGTATCCCCTTCCTGTGGTTGCACCCTTACTATCACTGTATCTTATCTGAGTACATTGGAAACTGTATATCCTGGTATTAGAACCAGGGAAGTGAAAGGGAATATCAAAATCGAGAGACAAAGGATAAAAAGACAAACGACTCCAAAAGCAATACTTGCAAAACCATTTGGTATAAACCAACTGAACAACTCATGGGGGGAGAGGGAAATGGGGAGGGGGAGGGGGAAATGAGGGAGGAGGTAACAAACAGTAGAAGAAATGTACCCAAGGCCTAATGTATAAAACTGTAACGTCTCTGTACATCACTTTGACAATAAATAAGAAAAAAAATAAAATAAAAAAAGAATAAGAAATTGTGTACCTCAAATCAGGAAATCAGGAAGCAGACTGCTAGTAATTTAGAGCCAAATGGAAGGGAAATAGGGAGTATTTGATGGGGATCAATTTTCAGTTTTCCTCACAGCAGCCCCATTCTGATACTACAGCAAAATCAGAAATAAATGAAAAACTGTTTCTGCGTGACTATTAAATTTTGTTTTCAGTTTTCCATGATGAAACAATTCTAGAGACCTGTTGCATGACAATGTTAATGTGATTAACACTACTGCACTTTGCATTTAAAAAGTTTAAGAAAGTACATTTTTATAAGTTTTAACACAATTTGAAAAACATTCCAGAAAGAATGCTCAGCTTATTTTAAAGTATGTTTTACTGGTGATTAAATAAGTCATTCCTGTGAGATGTCATGCTGTATGCTCCTAAAATCATTTTAATTGGGTACTTTAAAGGTTCATGTTGTTGCATACATTTCTAAGATATCATCTTTTAATCTTTGAAATAGGACTTAATTATGGTATTTGGCTTAGCCACACAATCTCTGTAAAATTATTTTATTTCTGTAGTTTGAAATGCTGCAGTTTAAGAAGACAGTGTAGTGTATTCAAAATGGTGTATCTTGGTTGCTTACTCTCAATGCTGTTGGCATTCTGTCTGTTGGGACCAAATAGCATTTTCTAGTTCAGGATGTACTCACAAGTCTCAATGGCTCTGTGTCACAGCAAGTCAACCCTCAGTCTCCTTTTCCTATTTCATTATGGAGGTAGAGTATAGAAGATTACAATAAAGGCCTAGAATACTCTCCTTGGGTGATGTCTCTCATACTGGTATTTGATTCAACTGCACAGGCATATAGGTGACAATGCCTTTACTAAGCAAAATTAATCTTTTCTTGTTTTTGGCAGTACTGGGAATTTGAATCAGTATTTTGTGCTTGCAAGGCAGGTGCTCTACCATCTGGGTCGCACCTCCAGCCCCTTTTTTCTGATTGTTTTTGAGTTAAGGTCTCATTTTTTTTTGTACAGGCAGGCTTCTACTGTGATCCTCCCCCTATGGCTGGGATGACAGTTGTAAACTACCATGTCCAGATTTTTCTGGTTGAGATGGGGTCTTGGGACTTTCACCCCCAGCCTGGGCTGACCTAGAACCAGAGTCCTGCTGATCACACCCCTGTGGAGTCAGGATGGCAGGTATGTACCACCATTATGCCCAGCAAATGCTTGACACAGTCCTATGAACTTTTTGCCTGGATTGGACTCACTGTGATCCTTCTGATATCTGTCACCAGAAAACCCAGAAGTACAAGTGTGAGTATCTGGTCCCAAATTTATCTTTACCTGAAAAATAGGTGCCACATATACAATGAAGTATTGAGACTATGCAATCAAATGAATGATATTCCCTTAGAAGAAATGATTGTGGGAAGCTACACATTTTATTCTAGTGATGCTGGCTTTGCTATAAACAATATAAGAACTTTTGGGGGGAACAGCTAGCAGTACCTGTTTATAAGCCACAGGAGGAAATCAGTTCCACTTCTTTATAGTTGTACCTTTATAATGTGCAAGACAAAAATAGCAGGGCTATTTCTATCACTGAAAACTCATCAGAGGTTATGTCCACACTGGCTATATACACAGAAAAATTTCAGACCTAGCACAATGCCCAACTACTTCTGCAAACTGTATCTGAGTCTCCTCAGTTGGAGAGAAACCCATCCTCTTCTGAATACCAGAGTGTGAAAATCATACACTTCTTAGGGAAGAGGTAATCATGCTTTGGAGTATACTGTTGTTAATTTACACCTTTCCCCATCCTAATCTTTAAGAACGTCTCAAACAGTTTTTTATCCTTCACACACAGTGTGTCACCAATAAATATTCCTTGAATGAATAAAGAAAAACCATTTTAAAAAATTGAATAAATGTCCTAGGTCTTTATTTGCCTACTTTATGAAATGAAACACTAGTAATCATATGCATGCTACAAGGATGTTGTGAGGATCAAATCAGAAAAGTTGAGGAAAATGTTTGCAAATTGCTGATTGTAAGAAGAAAGTAATGCATTATTATTCATTTTTGTTAAAGTGGAAGCCATTTAAAACCCTTAACACTTATTTACTGGACACTATGGTGAAGTAAAGATAAATCTGACACTTTCCTGCACTCAATAAGTTTCAAACTTTCACAGCACTTTATAATTTCCTTAATTATATATTGATCGTGGTTGTCTCCTTCACTAGAATAAAAACATTAAAAAAGATAAAGATGTGTCTCTTATATCCAGCATTGTATCCACAGTAGATATTTGTTGGATGGATGAATAAATGATTGGTGATACATAGTGGGGAATATAAAACATTTGACAATATTTAAGACATATTTACTCAACTTCTGCTATGAGAAAGTCATTTATGGATACAAGGGTGAATAGGAAGTGTGTAGATATATTACATGGAAGGCAGAGAAAACAGAAAGGTGAGAGAGTTGGAAGTAAAGTCCTGTGAGAATCTACAAGACTTCATGGAGTTGATGTTTGTTGTGGCCCACAAGCTATAGACAGAGTTTCCTAGGCACTGGTGGCTCAACCGTGTAACTCTAGCTATTCAGGAGGATAAGATGTAAAGGATTGACGTTTAAAACCAATCCATGCAGGAAAAAGTCTATGACACGTCATCTCCAAAATAACCAAAAATTCCAGACTGGAGGCATGGCTCAAGTGGTAGGACATCATCCATGAGCAAGCAAACACAGCAAATGCAATGCCCTAAGTTCAAGCTCCTCTGTAGGAACAACAACATAAAAAAATCTATAGATAGAATTTCTAATAGTGAAAATGAAGTGAGAAGATTTCTGACAAAATCCAGTCAGTTCAATATAACTAGGGCAGAAAATCCAAAGGAAATGATTGAGTCCAAAATGTGAAGGTCAAGATAATTCAGCCAAATTATATTCTTGGCTGAAGAAAGATGAATTTTGTACAATACTGTAGAGAAGCCTGAGTTAGACATGACGACTTAGGTTTTCTAGGCCCATTATTTCCTGAACTTGTAATGGTGTTACCAGGGTTAAGTTATTTTAGTTTAAAATTCAATAATAACAAATGTAGGGTCTTAGAGGTTAGTTTTATTCAAAGTCTTTTATGACTCTGTAGAAAATAGTCATGTTAGGTTTGCAGAATTTGTGTTTTTGGCAGCAATGGAAATTCTAAAGTAAGATAGGGGACAGAAGACATGAGATATTTCCTTTTGTCTTACTTCTGACCAGATATATGTTTTTATCTTGGTTTAATATTCATAAATTAGTACAAATTAAATAGTATCAAACCCTATCATACAAAATATAAATGATACTTTGAACAAAGACTTGCTCAAAGACTAACAGTCAGAGGAAAGGTATAAAAACAATGTGACAGGCTGGGAATATGGCCTAGTGGTAAAGTGCTCGCCTTGTATACATGAAGCCCTGGGTTCGATTCCTCAGCACCACATAAACAGAAAAGTGACATTGTGGCTCATGAGGTAGAGTGCTAGCCGTAAGCAAAAAAAGGAAGCCAGGGACAGTGCTCAGGCCCTGAGCAACAAAAGCAAAACAAATAAACACTAGGCACTAAAAACAATGTGACAAATCAATTTTAGCTGATTGCTCAATTTACAAGGATGATAGGTATAAACAGAAGGACTGTTCTATGCATGTTTTTAACAATGACAATCTTACTTCTTCATTCTAGCCCCATTTCATTTACACATTTACACACACACACAGACACACACACACACACACACACGGACCTGACTGTAAAACCCTTGTAAATAGGGTTGTTCCTTTGTTTCATTACCACTACAAATTTTTAATGAAAATTAAAACAAAATGTTGATTTATCTAACCTTTTCCTGTATACCTCCTAGTAGAAATAAGTACTTTTTTGTCTGCAGTCTTCATCCATTTAAACCTTCATTTATCTACCTATGCATTGAACAAGTTTTACTATGAACTCATTTAGATACTATGTCAGGTATTGTAATTCTTAACAAGGTAGCTTAATTTATTTTCAACATACTCACATATGAAGTCTAGAATTGGTCTAGAAAAACATACTACCTATAGATAAAGCTACAAAGAAATTTTTGCATGCTTACTAATAAGGTAATTTGTTAATTTCTTGTTAATTGCCAGTAACTTCAAAAATTACTGTAAAACAAATTTTATCAAAGATTGCTTAAAGTTAATACAGTATGAAATGTTTATTTCATTTAAAAGAAAGCCCAAGAATGTTAAAATTGGAAACTTTTAATCTCAAAACAAAGATCGTTTATCTACCTTTCTCAGTGGAGAAGGTCCAATACATTTAGATATTTTTTTGTGTGTTGGTATCTGAGCTTGCACTTGGGGCCTCGTGATCTCAGCAGGCTTTCATAGCTGGCACTTATACCATTTGAACAACACCTCCCACCTGGCATTTTGCTGGTTAGGTGGAGGTAGAGTCCCCTAGACTCTTCTGCCCAGGTTGGTTTCACACCTTGATCCTCTAGGTCTCAGTCATTTCAATAGCTAGGAAGACATATGTAATATATTTTGTAGCATAGTATTTTGTTGTAGTATATTTTGCTTTAAATGAAATAATAGCCAGGAAAATCAAACCACTGAGCTTGGACAAATAAACCTGAATTTGATTTCATAAGACACAAATTATTTTGCTACAGTGCTGGGGCATGTAGGCACACATTTTACCATTGACTCAGCTAATTTAGTATTTCATAATTCTTACTTTCTTCACTTGAAAATAGGAAAAATCAAGGCTGGCTATTTTAGTCTTAGTTATTGTGAGAAGCCAAGGGAAGCAATGATTATAAACAACTCCAGTAAACTTTTAAGTGCCCTTTAAGTATAAAAAAATCTTGGTTTAAAAAATGCAGAGGATAAATCTATCATAGTTAATTCTACACTGCTGAACATTTCAAGAAATTGTTGAAATCCAAGGAAAAATGAAAATGAAAAGTGAAAAGTGAAAGAAGAGGGAAAGAGAATGGTCGAGAATGAATAATATAAAAATCAGTGGTGTCTATGTATGATGGTAAATAACATAAGAAAACATATTGAAAGCTATTGAATGTAAGGAGAGGGGGAGCTGTGAAAAGATCAATAAATGAGGATAATCTGGCTAAATTATAATATATGAACTATAAATGAAAATAATGAAATCATTTGTACAATTAGTATGTGGTAGAAGAGAAGTTACAAGAAAGTAAAATGGGCCCTATAAGGGGGGCATGTACTAATGGGAGTGGAGAGCTAATAAGGAAAGTGAATGGGTATGAGTATTATCAAAATATTTTACGTGCATAATTGAAAATAGTACAATAAAATCTGTAGAAACTATTTTAGGTAAGGAATTGTTTTAAGGAAGAGGAAATGAAGGAGAGAGATGGAAGTGGTGCCTTTAACAAGTTTATTTTATACATATATGGAAATGTCACAATAGACTATTCCTTATACAACTCATGTATGCTAATAAAAACTTAAGAAATAATGGAAACCAAACTCCACTTGTACAATACTGTAAATCAACTGCATTTGGTTTTGAATAGTTTTTAAAATTCATCTTATCTCCAATGTACCAGTTTTGCTTTAAGTTTAAATTATATATTGGTAGCAGAGCTGCCTCTAAAAGATGTGAACAGGCCCCAGGACTTGTGTGCGTGCGTGTGTGTGTGTGTGTGTGTGTGTGTGTGTGTGTTCTGTGGGTGTTAGCTCACTCTATGAACTTGAAAATGATGTAGGGAGAAGGTGATGGGTCTCCTACATGATATTTGAATACATCCATTAGAGGGAATAGATTGCAAAATCCCTAGTATCTGCCATCTTCCTAGTTGTGGCAGTTCATTCTTAATCATATTTTAGATGCTTTATAGATATTCGTTCTCTGATCTTCAGAGTAGGACTTTATACAACTAATTAGCCCTCCCACAAACCTTTCCAAATGTATACATCTTTTTTCTTTTGTTCTTTTATTTTCTGTGTAAGGATCAATTTTGTCCAACACAAATGTCTAAGGAAGAGCTGAAGTGTAAGGCACACCTTGCTCTGGGGTTCCTAATGAAAATATTTTTATCCAGTTACAAATTGTGTACTGCGGTGGCCAGATGGATTGCAAATGGTTGCCCTTTCAGATTGCATTACCCATCAGGCTGCAGGACTTTGAAAGGAGTGTATACATTAGATTTTAGTATTCATTTGACCTGTACCTGGGTACCTAGATACTATATGCAAACTAAATACCATGGCTGCTTCCATTATCATGCCTATCCTTCCAGAAACAGTTGACACAACTAGTAATTCTTTCCTAGAGTTTACATTTTTCTTTTCTCTCTTTATTCCCGCCATCATTATTTTCCTTACTTTTCTGTTTTTCTTTCCTTTCTCTCTCTTTTCCTTCCTTCCCTCCTCCCTCCCTCCCTCCTCTCTTTCTGCCTTCCTTCATTCCTTCTTTTTTTGTTCTTTCTTTCTTTCTTTCTTTCTTTCTTTCTTTCTTTCTTTCTTTCTTTCTTTCTTTCTCTCTCTCTCTTTCTCCCTCCCTCCCTCCCTCTCTCTCTTTTCTTTCTTTCTTTCTTTCTTTCTTTCTTTCTTTCTTTCTTTCTTTCTTTCTTTCTTTCTTTCTTTCTTTCTTTCTTTCTTTCTTTCTTTCTTTCTTTCTTTCTTTCTTTCTTTCTTTCTTTCTTGTTTATTCTTTTTTTGTGTGTCAGTCCCGAGTCTTGTACTCAGGGCTTGGGTGCTATTGCTGAGCTTTGCTCAAGTCTATCTGTTTACCACTTGAGCCATAGATCCATTTCTGACCTTTTTTGTGATAGTTTAGTGGAGAAAAGAGGCTCACAGACTGTTCTGTCTGCACTGGCTTCAAACCACGATCTTCAGATCTCAGTCTCCTGAGTCACTAGGATTTTTGGAATGGGCTGTAGATGCTTGATTTTCACTGTTCTTCTTTAGTAACTTTTAGTAACTATTTATCAGTCTTCTGATTTGGTTTACATAATCAAATCATTGAAATTTTAATCTTTAATATTCCTTTATGTGAAAATAACCAAAGTTCTTTAAATGCTTCTTAAGAGATAATTTGTATTCTCTATAAAGCCCATTTTATATTCATTTTCCTACTGTTGTCGAAAGGCCCAATATAGTTGGAATCAATAACAAGTTGCTTCATGACATAGACATAATGGAAGTTATGCTTAGTGCCTTCTGTAAACAGATTTTTTTGAAAGACTTATTAAGAATTTAGGAGGTGAAACCTATTGTGCAACAATTTAAAGATTCAGAAGAGGACGATTATTCTGTTTCTTCTGAAATTAGAATTAACTGCGTAGACTTTAATTTTAGTAGAATGCCAATTTGAATAAAGAAAAAGATATGTGGCCAGGCTTCAGTGTACTCCTTGCTACTCTGGAGATTGAGAGCTGTGGACCATGATTTGAAACGAGCCTGGGCAAGAAATTTCAGAGACTCATAGCTCCATGATTTAACCATCATAAAACAGAAGTGGAGCTGTGGCTTGAGTGTTTGGATCCCCAGTTCAAACTCCTGGGTATGTCTCAAACCACTATCCGGCTAGGTAGCTAGGTTATAACAATGGGCTATCATGTCTAGCTCTGAAAAGTTTTCTTTGTCTTGAAAGTTAACTCAAACTTTTTTAAAGTAAGTTCGAAGTCTGAGACTCTATACAAAATTTAGCTCCATGAATCTGTTCATGTGATGAGTATTTTTTTAACTAATATAGTGATTACCTCAAAAATGTACTACATTCATTTTTTTAAAATTAGACATTATGGATACTGAAATCTTCATATTAGATATTGGTAAATGATTAAAGTTTTCTAACTCTTAAAATGTAATTTGTATGACATTGCCACATTTGTAAAAAAATGGAAAGACTTGGAAATACTGAGTAAAGTGAGCCAGACCCAAAGAAACATAGACTCTATGGTTTCCCTCATCAGTAAAATTTAGTATATGTATAGGATAGTCCTATTGGATGGGATGACTGCAATACCTCAATAGATATGTACATATGATCACATAAGATGATGCTAAGCAAAATGAACTCGAAGTTATGGAAATAAGTGGTTTATCATTGTTGTTGTTATTTTAAATGCACTATGTGAAATCATTTATCTTTTGTTTATCTTCCTTATGGTTTAGCCCCTGTTGTCACTGTTTTTTATTTTGGTACCCTGGATATTGTATATACATTTGTCTGAGTCAGGGAAGGGAAGGTGAACATCAAAACGGTGAGACAAAGGGTAAAAGGTGAACCAATGCAACAGCAATATTTTTAAGACAGTATGCTGTAAACCAACTGTACAATTCTGGGGAAGGCATTGGGGAAGAGAGAGAGTGGGAGAAAAATAAGGGAGGAGGTAAAAAGTTTGACAAAAATATACTTACTACCTTGCATATGTAACTGTAACCTCTCTGTATATCAACTTGAAAATGAAAATTGAAATAAAAATCTGCTCTTTAAAATTTCATTATATAATGCGATTCTGTTTTGTTTCTGAGAAGTGACAGAAAACTCAGCAAACACTAACAAGGTGCTAGAAATTCCAAACAGATGCTTAGCATGAAACTATGGCTCAGTATATAGGACATGAACATGAGACTCTGAGTCCTATGCTGCCTCCTGAGTTCTCATCTAACATTTAGACTTTGGATAAGCCACTTTTCTTGTTATAAAAGTTCAAACAAAAAAAATTCAGCAAAGCACTTCTAGGCCCTCCTCCCCAAAAAAAGCAATGCAGGTGGCATCACAATACCAGACATCAAGCTGTACTGTAGAGCTACAATAACGAAAACAACAACTTGGTATTGGGACAAAAATAAACCTGAAGATCAAGGAAACAGATTAGAAGACCCAGAAATAAAACCATACAACGTATCCCTACCGTCATCTGATATTTCATATGTGAGCCAAAGGCATACAGTGAGGAAAAAAAAGCCTCTTCAATAGTTGGTGATGGGTAAACTGAGCATCAATACTCAGAAAAATAAAGGTGGATTCTTGTTTGTCACCTTGCACTAATATTAACTCAAAGTAGATCATAGACCTCAGTGTCAGACCTGAAACGTTGAAACTACTGCAAGAGAGAATAGGAGAAACATTAAAACTTATAGGTACACTTAGAAACTTCATGAAAAGACTCTTAGGGACATAACAGATAGTAGAGAGGTTTGACAAGTGGGAATCCATCAAAATAAAAATTTTAGCCCAGTTAAGGGCATAGTTACTAAACTAGAAAGACAGTCAACAGGCTGGGAGAAGATCTGTATCAGCAATGTATCGGACAAGCACCTAATATCCAATATATACTAGGAGCTCAAGAAATGAACCCCTCTCATACCTAATAAACCAATCACTAAATGAATGAGGGAGCTAAGGAGAGATTTCTCAGAATAGGAGGTAAGAATGGCAAATAAACACACGAGGAAATGCTCATCATCCCTGATCATAAAGGAAATGCAAATCAAAACAATTTTGAGATTCCATCTCATCCCAGTTAGATTGGCCAAGACTGTGAATTCAAACAACAAATGTTGGTGAGGATGTGAGGAAAAAGGAATTCTACTGCACTTTTGGTGGGAATGTAAGCTAGTTTAATTACTCTGGACACCAGTCTGGAAGTTCCCCATAAAAACTAAACGCAGACCTTCCCTACAACACAGCCACACTATTCCTAGGAATCTACCCTGAGACTCATGAACCAGGATCTGATAAGGACAACTGCACATTATGTTCATTGCCTCACTATTCACAGAAGCCAAGATATGGAAACAACCCAGGTGCCCCACAATAGATGAATGCATCCAAAAATATACACAATAACTATACACAATGGAATTTTACACAACTATTAGAAAGAATCAAATAAGTCATTTGTAGGGAAATGGAAGGAACTAGAAAAAAATCAGGTAAGGTGAGGTAAGCCAAGGTCAAACAGACAAATGCACATATTTTTTGATATGTAGAAATTAGACCTAAAACACACTGAAATATGATAAAATATACAGGATTCTAGCTGTGTACAGTGAGATCAAAAGAGAATACTCACAGGAGAGAAACACAGAGGTGCAATACCTAAATGCCTCTCTATATTTATATAAAATAATATACATATCAAAACAAAATCCAAGATATAAAAACAAGAGACATCTTTCCCTTTTTATTTATTTTTAATTTATTGTCTCTATTTTTGATGATTCTGTCTTCTTTCCATAAAGTATGGTGTATTCAAGTGTACATCTTTGGAAGGGTTGGGGGGAGGATACAGAGCTCGAGGGAAAAAGGTGAAAAGTGCAGCAGTGGAGCTCACTGGACACTAGTGAATGTGAACTATACTACTCGTGGGTGGAAATGGGAAGGAGGGACTGAGAGAGAGCAAGGGAACAGAAAACACTGTACCAAATGAAATGTACTCATTACCTGGCTGATGTAATTGCAATTTCTCTGTACATCACCTCTATAAGAATAATAAAATAAATTAATAATAAAAATACTCAGTTCTGAAATGCTTCTCTGCTACTACTAGGATTTGAGAATCATGGCAACCCAAATATCCAAATGCTGTCATGCCAATTTTAGCTTTACCTACTCTGAGCTCCTTAAGAGAGAACGTATAGGGGAAAGAACTGTAAGTGGGAACGTGAAGCGCAACTGTTCTATTAACTGGTTTTGCAAAACTAGTGCTTAAGTTAAGCTAAAATTGGATGGAGCTCACAGCTTAGACTATAAACTTTACAGCAGTTTGTTTCCTCCTTGGCTCATAGAAAGCTGAAGAGAAGTGAGCTGAAGTAGTGAGCAGGTAGCAGTGGATTATGCTTTTTGACCTAAGTTCATGGAAGGAGATGTGCTAGAGATGACTTTTTGTTCTTGGTAAAACTGGGTTTTGAAAACAGGGACTCATGCTTGCTAGGCAAGTATGATAACATTTAAATCATGCCACCACACTTTTTGGCTTTAGTACATTTTTTTTTCTTCAGGTAGGCTTTCATGCTTTTTATACAGGTGGTATTAGACCACAATCCTCCTACTTGTGCCTTTCATGTATCTGGGATCGTGGCCTCAAATTGCAATGCTCAGTTTGTTCTTTGAGATAGAATCACCCTACCATTTTTCCTGGGATGCCATTCAAACTACAATCTTCCCATCTCTGTCTTTGATATAGTTTGGATTGCAGGTAGGACTGACCACATCCAGCCTTGCATATGTCAAAGTTGATTACCGATCTTTTCACACATACTTATCAGTTACTACTAACTGGTAACCCATTTATTGTCTTAGAATCTGGACCATCAATAAGTGACATTCCTAGCTGTGGATTGTTATGTATTTGTCAGGGATGCTGTATGTATATCATATGTTTATTTTCAATAGAACTTTCATATATATATATATTCTTGTGGACTTACTTTTACTTCATATATGGTTCTAAGCTCGTTGAGCAACAGGTACATTGCTCTGATAAAGATTTTTTTCTTCAAAACTCCAGGCAGACATTGATTCATGAGTAACTAACCCAGCCTGGGGTTATTGCTATGGTCATAAGGTATTCACTTCTGAGAGAGGAACTAAAAGTGTAAAGGGTATAAGAGACTTCAAGATAAAAAGAATTTAAAATTTAAGCTTATTCTAGGTAAACTGATAAAGAATGACAGATATTGCTGATGTTTTTAATGTCATGAAGAGTATTAGCAAGAGTAATGTCACCAAATTTCAGAACATGGGACAGTGTATAGCCATTACTGGATACTTTAATAGAGTTTCTCTATGATCTGAAGAGTATTTACATCACAATCACCTGGGTATATCAAATTACTGGGAATAAAAGCACAAAACACTCAAGTTAAGGCCAAGTGACTCATGCCTCTAATCCTCGCTACTCAGGAAGTGGATTTTGGAAAGGTTTCAGTTTAAGGCCAGTCTGAACAATAAATTAATAAGACCTCAATCTCAACCATTGAAAAGCTGGGAAGGTGGTATATGGCTCTTATCCCAACTATGTGGGAAGCAGAAACAGCCATCTAAGCATAAATGTGGGACCCAATCCCAATCATAGTGTCTACTTAGTAAGTGCAAGTTTTTTGAGTTCAAACTCTATTATTGCTTAAACCACATCAACAACAACAAAAAGCCTTTAGTTTCATAATCATTAGGTAGGAAGTCCAATAATTTTCATTTTAAATGAACAACTTCCCTCCAAGGCTCGTCCATGACAACATTATTTTAAAGAGGTAATATTAGAAAAAAATGAGGCAGCTAGATTTAGCTTATAAACTTATAAGTAAATATGTTGAGTGGAATGTAAGTGTATACAAATGCATTAACTGAAACATGGTTGATTCCAGGGAAAACTCAAATAGTGTAATGTTAATGTCAAGGGCAATGTCAATGTTCAACAAAATAAACATGAGGAAGTAGGTACTCAGAAGGGGTGGGGTGGGGTAAAGGGGAAAGCAACAGACCAATGAAGAGGAGAAGAGAGGGAGAATGCACACAAGAATCCAATATATACACAAAAATTAAAAATTAAGATGAATGAGAGAAGATGTGGGTTGGGGAGGGCTGGGTGAGAATGCTGAAAGAGGTGACATTGAACAAGATGCAGTGTATTCATAAATCATGTTGTTAAGTGGCAATTCCTTTTTCAATGACTTAAAGAATAATAATAGGGGAAAACTCAAATAGTGTAATGTTAATGTCAAGGGCAATGTCAATGTTCAACAAAATAAACATGAGGAAGTAGGTACTCAGAAGGGCTGGGGTGGGGTAAAGGGGAAAGCAACAGACCAATGAAGAGGAGAAGAGAGGGAGAATGCACACAAGAATCCAATATATACACAAAAATTAAAAATTAAGATGAATGAGAGAAGATGTGGGTTGGGGAGGGCTGGGTGAGAATGCTGAAAGAGGTGACATTGAACAAGATGCAGTGTATTCATAAATCATGTTGTTAAGTGGCAATTCCTTTTTCAATGACTTAAAGACAATAATAATAGTAATAATAATATGTAATGTTAAGCTTGTAAACTGCCTGTAATCCTATGAGGAAATCATATATTTTATTTGCAATATCTCGGTGGATGTTAGATATAAATACTTAGCTACCTAGGTCTTACTTTGATCCAAGCAAACACAAGTTTATCCTTTTGCATGGAATGTTACTTGACAATGCCCATTATTAGAGTCCTTGCCTAATGTCTTCTCACCAGTCCCTTAGCAACTACATAATGGCATGTTCACTCAACTGCGTGATGTCTTAAATGTAATATTTCATGTGATTAAGCCTAATTCTCCAGGATATACCAAAGTCTTAGTAACTGGGGAACTTGCTTCTTCCCACATGGTATTAGAGCCCATATAGTTCTTAAAACAAAGGCAATCAATGAATAGTTCATGTTTTATTGTTTCTGCAGTGTATGTATGTTGTAAATTGCTTTGAAAACTAGCTCTTTGGGGCCATACATTGTGATTCATGTCTATAATCCCTACTACTGGAGAGGCAGGAGGAAAATAGTTGAGAACCTATCTTAAGAAACAAGCTGGGCAAGATATGGAACCAACTCTGATGCCCCTCAGTAGATGAATGGATGAAGAATATGTGGTATATATAAACAATGGAATTCTATGCCTCAATCAGAAAAAATGGCATTTCCCCATTCATAAGGAAATTGAAAGACCTGGAAAAATTAAGCGAAGCCAAATCCAAAGAAAAGTGGGTTGCATGGTTTCCCTCACTTGTACAAACTAGAATATATCTATGATATGCTTAACAGGGGATCTCAGCAATCCAATTGCTTAATATACAAGAACATATACAATAAAGTGTATCAACATTAACTCCAAGATATGGAAACAAGAGGTTCTTACTGTGTCCTGTATATAGCTTTTTTATTTTTTATTTTTGTTTTTTTCTTTTTCATCTCTTAATTTTCTGTACCTGTGTCTTGTATATAAGATTATTCAACCAGGGGAAGAAGGAAAAGGGAATGAAAGAAACAGCAAGTCAAAGGATGAACTAATACAATGACACTCACTTGACACTAGGTTGGATATGAGTAACTCCCCTGCTCATCACCTTTTCAATAAAGATAAAATTTACATAAAAAATAAATAAAACCCTGATGTTTTCTATGATAAAAAAGAAACAATCTAGATATGGTGACACATGCCATGTAATCCTGGTTATACCTGAAGTAAGTATAGGATAATCATAATCAGAAACTACTTTGGGGGGGGGAGGAATGTGAGACATTATTTGAAAAATAATCGAAACAAAGAGTTGGACATAGATCAAATGGAGAGGTATTTGTTTTGTAAGTCCAAGGCTTTGAGTACAAATTCCAGAATCACAACATCTAGTTCTTTAAATCCTCACAGCCACTATGAGAGGCGACCAGAGCAGGCATTCTTATGATCACTTCATAGATTTGATGTAAGAAAGGTTTAAAGAATTGACAGCTTGAATAAAAGCATACGTACTGGTGCCATTTCGCTATATAATACACCATATTGTATTTTATTGGAGAAAGAATAAGCTTGAGGTATTAGGATCCACAAATTTTCCTTCTCAAATATTCAACCCCTTCTCCTAAAAATATTTGTGCTGAAAAAAAATAAGTGAAGCATTGAATACATAAATAAATGCTATGGGAATAAAGCCTAGAATGTTATGAGTTTTTAATTAGGATGAGGAGAAACATTAATAATGCTTGGTTAGCAGTTTTATTGTACCCTAAATGATACTTTCTTGGTTGTAGAGCTGTCTGCATTCTTGTGCCTGAACTATTTTTTTCTTCTTGGTTTCCGGTAATCATCTGTATCCAAGTAGGTCAACATTCTTATCTGATTGAACCTGTGGTTTCTTACCCTTTCATTATTGTTGCTGTTATTTCTTCCCCAGTTAAGATACCTGCTAATTATTGGAAAAATGAAAAAAAATACAAAAATTTATGTGGCCATATAAGAAAAGAAATTCATCAATACATTTATCAAATTTGTCAAGCACTTGTATTTGATTTAGAAAAATAGCTTTGTGTGTAGTAAACAGACTTAACAAAGGTTAAGCAGCCCTTTCCTTTGACCCAATGTGACAGTGGGAATATAGGTTATGCAATTCTTGATCTGAGGGTAAGCTAAGTATTTTCAAATGGCATGTGATTAGCGAGAAAACACTTTGAAAGCAAAACGTGTATCCCTGAATGGAATAGAGGAAAAGAATATTCTGCTAAAAAGACAGTGGTAAAAATTTCCCTGAGAAATAAAGTAGTCTTGAACAAAATGGGTAAGTTGACCCTGGTCCAGAGTCAGCAATAACTGACTAGAGTTCACTTGGATTAGAAATTAATGATAAACTAAAACCAGATGTCTTCACTAAGATTTCTGCGGGCCATTTAAAATATCTGTCTCAGAAAATAACCTGCATATTCACACACATGAAGTTTGAGACCAACATTTGCTATATACCACAGTGAAATGATTTTTTTTTTAAGAAGTAGCTTTCTCCACAGTGGGCTTTATCATACAAAGTTATAAAACCTATGTACATAATGGATCAATGCAAGATAGTAAGACAGGGTTTTCTCAATTCTCATAGCAACTTTTTGATAGGAAAGAAGAGATGTTACTCTTTAAGGTGGTAAGGAGGTCACTGAAGGGACTAACAATACAATACACTGCCCTTTAAACATGAAAACTCTGCTAATCAGATACTATATAGATGACAATGTAGATACTCGGTGGATAAAGTTATTTTGGGTTATATTCTTCTAGATGTTTTTATTAAGGCATCTATGACAAGGGCATCTTCAGTTCACTTCAGTCTTCTTTCCTGGAAATATTAAGACTATTGGTTACCATTTATTGGGCATTTTATGACGGATCCTGCTTCTTACGACTCTTTAAAAATAGGTACTTCCATTATGCACAGTTTGCAATGTAAAGAAATCAAATAGGGCTGGGAATGTGGCTTATCGGTAATGTGATTGCCTAGCAGGCATGAAGGCCCTGGGTTCAATTCCTCAGCACCACATAAACAAGCCAGAAGTGGCGCTGTGGTTCAAGTGGCAGAGTGCTAGCCTTGAGCAAAAAGAAGCCAGGGATAGTGCTTAGGCCCCGAGTTCAAGCCCCAGGGCTGGCAAAAAAAAAAAAAAAAAATCAAATAATTTATGTCAGAGCACAGATTAAATAAGTGTTAAAAATGAGATTGGATTCCAAAACTTAACTCCTACAAGATTCAACCTTAACAACTGAAGTTTAATACAATGAATACCTTTAATCTTCTAGATTTTAATTCTGATGTCTTCTCTTTTTCTCCATTGCTTACTATTTAGTTACTAGCCTCCTTTGTGATTTCTTCATGTGTCTAGGGATGGTTCTTTTTTTTTATCTTCACTATCCTCACAGTGCCCTGGCTCTTGATTGAACATTTGTAAAGAAAGTAGATAACTGAAGTGAATGCCTAATAGGTCCCTTTCGCTTTGTCTGGGATGATTGAATTATAACGAACTATTCCCTACTAATTATTATTATGATTAATACCAACGGAGGCACAAAGGAGTGAGAATGAATAGAAGAGCCTCACCAGTGTCTTGTTTTATCTCTTCAAGCAACAAATGAGGTGACTGTATCTCCTGTGGTCCTATATGACCATGATGGACTGTGAGTCCTTATTAGGAATATGGGTACAAGTTGAACTGTAGCAAAGGTCTTTTATTCCTGGTATGAATTTACTGATCTAAATGAAGTTCAAACTTGTGCCCTAGGTCTTAGAACTCTGAACTGCCCAATGTAAGCTAACAAGTAACAGTTTCAGCAGTATTGGAGTCATGCACTGAAATGGTCTCTTAACAGCTTGAAATAATTAATAAGCCTCCCTGAAGATGTACTATTTAGTGAGGGAATGACCTAGGTACTGTGACATAGTACACTTTCAAGTGGCCTACGTTGTGAAAGAGACACTTGCTTAAAACAGTCTTGAGATACATGACATTATATCATGAAACAGAAAGATGAATATTGATGGCCATTTCACAACAAAATATAAAGTTGACAAAACCTACAAAGCTTTCTAACAAACAGGCTCAGACAGAATATTATATTAACAAAAAATAGCTTATTCAGTTGAGAAAATTTGGACTTGCATTGCAACAAAATTAATTTTAAAATACATGAAGTGCATATTGGTGTGCACCACATGAAAACTTGCATAGATTTTTTTTCTATGTTGAAGGTTTAGCATGCTTTACATTTTAATCTTGTGATGATAAGTAAGCAGCAGTATTTATTTTAAATCTAGACTAAGATACATAGTTATCATGTAGAACAGCTACTGGTCAAATCTCTAGAATAAATGATTTTTCATTAGTAGAAGCATTGGTTTTTTCTTCTGGTATAAATTGTAAACATTTTGTCTTTATTGGGTTCCAATGTAACTGAGAGTAAAGTACCTTGGTGACAAATTATCCCGTGAGAAAATTAGGCCATGTGGCTTCATATTCAGTATAATCTCATTTTTATATTCAGTACAATCTCATTTTGGTAAATATATGTAATCTACAGAAGGAATAGTACACTGAGATATACTAGATCATTAATGATAATTATTTGGTGATAGAATTACAAATCATTTTTCTCTATATTTTTATGGTCTAAAATGTCTACAATAGGAATTTGTTACTAAAACAGACTCAAAATATAAAAAACTTCTCTAGCCTCAAGGGATGTGAAAATATCATTTAATCTTATCAATACAGTCATCTTATCTACTTGTGTTTTAAATAGACTTACAATAATCTTCATTTATTACCATATTTCATCATCTTAATTCCATGTTTTTTTCAGAGCTGAGCAAGACTTGGGTCATTTGAAGTGCATGTTTCTGTGTAATTTTCTCTTTGTAACATTCTGGAAAATTTATCAACTAGAAAGGAAAACTGCTGATCTGCCATTTGAAACACACCCCTTGCCCTCCCTTTTTCATTCCCCTCTAGTTAGGTAACATGAAGAGTTTTAATTGGTAAAAGCTTTGACAAAGCAAGCATGGGTATATTTCATCCAAATTAAAAGCATGCTCAACTGGTGTCAAAGGGAGGCAGAGAAAGTTAGATACCACTTTAGCACATAACAAAACCTGCTGTAAAAATGCCATTCTCTGTTTATACTACAGCAAGGTATTTGTTAGTTTTACCTTTAAAATATGCTATTGCAGACAAATCTGTTGTTTATTACAGAACAGTCAATTCATCCCATTGTGCTGGAGTAGTTCTTTGTGAAATAAAGCCAATTAAAGATGATATACATGTCAGCTTGCAAGCCCACCAAATTTTTACTTAACTCTCCACATTCTCCTTTCTTTGAACTTCCAACACATTATTCTTGGCATTGTTCTTTTTATCAAAACCTTATTTTAGATAGGAAATAATTCGCTTTTTAAAAGGAAAGCACAATACTTAGATTTAGAAAATAAACATAAAAGAAAGCAATAGATGTCTATTAGTTGGAAATCATTTATTGCCTCTATAAAAGTTTAAATAAAAACCCTACAAAAATTCACATTACAATCTAATGTGATTTTAAGGTGATAGAATGCTTCAGAGGTAGTACCAGTAAAATGGGATGCAGGATTGCTAAAAGGAATTACTGAGTAAGTTAATGCAAAATAAAATTTCATTGCAAAAAATGTACTCAGTATCCACCTTCATGGAACAATCATATTTGCATGAAAATATCACTTTATTCTCTCTTGCCCCTTAGCAAATCTACTTTAAATAAAGGCTTGTTTTAAGGAATGGTATGGCCACTGTAGGTTCACAAGTTAGTAGGCTCCTTCATTATAGCATTTACAGAGCATAGCTTGGTTGAAGGGATGATACTGAGCTGTCTGCCAAGGATAAAGTCAACTTCAAACAGAAATCTACTCATTAAGATGTAGTGTGCTGATAATTTCCTCAAAATGGTTCCAAAAATATTGCACTATTAAGATCTGAATGAAAACCTAATAGATTTCAAAATCAGAAAAATTCCTGGTATACTATCCCTGCAATATAAAATTAAATTTAGGATGTCACTTTAAAATGATCATAAATTATGAGGCTCAGATGAGGAAACACTCCTTGAGAAATTGTTCTGATAGTCTCTCCACAAAAATACCAGATTCCTTGTTAAATCCATCATTTACAATTTCTCACAAAATAGTTTCTTAAAAAAACTATTGAATATTGAAAAGACCTGACAAACAGATAATTGTGTCTTGGGAGAACTGGTTTCCTGGGCATCCTTGGAGATCTTGGTAGTATGTATATAGAGCACAGAAAGTGACTGGGCCACAGGTCTTTCTTCTCCCACAATAACTGACATTTCTATCACATGTTTGAAGTGGCAGTACGAAAGTCCAGCTGTGGATAACTGATCTTACAACAAAGTATTCCCAGGTTCCTTGAAAAGGCCATTTTCATTTAAAAAATTTCCTTGTTACTGTTAATTTTCTTATTTTCTAAGATAACTGCAATTCTCATTTATCTTCGCTAAAATGAGAAAAGTACAAATATTTGTTTGCTTGTTTTTTCTTTTTGTCCACATTTTGGAAGTTAAGCACTCTCACACATTTCCTGTTTAGAAATTGTTTGGTTATACTAATCTTAAAGCAGATATCCAAGTGTAGATAATAGAATTATGTTTCACATTGGCTTCTGTTTCTCTGAGAGGTATTTTAGCTAGTATGACCTGTTTTAAAATCCCAAAGAAAGAAACACTAGTTAATTTTTATCTTCAGCCATGAAAATATTCATAAGAGCAGCCAAAAGCTAGTATTTTTCTTGCTTTAAAACAACTCAAAACAAATCTAATTTATATATGTGAAAAACATATGCTAGGGACTAAACCCAGGATCTGGGCACAAACTAGACAAGTGCTCTTCTACCACTTAGCTACATTCTCAGACTTGTAATAGTTTTCAGTTAAATGCTTGACCTAGACTTCTATCACACAATCTGTGGTGAATGATTTTGATCTGCCAATGATTTTTTTTTAGTTCTGGATACAGCTTTTACCCTTGATTCCTGACACATAAAAAGAAACTTTTCACTTTAAGAGTGTTTTAATTCCAGTGATGGTGTAAAAAAATTGCATTGTGGTGCTGTAATACAAATGTCAAGATAAAAGGAGCCCTCCGTGTACGGTTACAATTTATATAATTTCTATCACAATGAAACTTTAAGCAGGGACAAGAAAATAATACAATGTGTCCCCAAAAACACACAGCAGGATTTCTTCTAGAACTCACTCCTAGGAAAATCTTTAAATTAGCTATAATTTCTAGTGTAAAAACTTTTATTAATATACCTAAAATGTAGTAAGAAATGATTAACACCCCCTTCCACTTTTTTGAGCAAAGGTCTGATTGGATAGCCTGGACTGGAGTTAAGATAACAATCTTTTTGTTTTAGCTTACCAAATTATAGGCATTATGGATTATAGGCATATACAACCATATCCAGGGGAAATAATTCTTTTCTAAGCCTACATCTCTCTGAGAAATCCAAGGTCTGTCACAGTGTCTTCCCTATAGCAGGAGTTTAAGAAATATTTTAAAATTAGTGGCTAATTTCTAAAATGTAAAAAATAAAACCTTTCATGTTAAAACATTGAGAAACTTTCCTCTCTATTCTGCAATGAGAACCAACTGGGGAGATGCTTTAACTAAAGCAGAGGAAAACTGAGCTAAAAGATAAATTCATTTATTCATTGACTAGGAAGGAGACACTAGGGTAGAGAGCCGAATGCCTTGATTCTTAGTATTTAAGAAATGGTGTTTTTAAAAATTCCTATTTCTTGTATATAGTGAGGACTCTATTAGATGAAGGGATTGGCATGACTGGCAAATTGAATCCTAATACCTCTGTTTTGTTACTGGTGCTCTTTACTTTATCTGGAATTTGACTTGTCAACAAGGAATACTAAGCATTGTTTGCAAAAACCATATGGCTCTTAGTTAAAAGGAAACATACCTGACTAGTAAACTATCTCTGCTAACAAAGGAACCACTGCAGTCTTATGACAGCAATATCAACTCAAACAACTACTTCACAAACAAACAGACCACCAGTGAACTTACTGATGTAGGGAGAAGTGGACACTTCAAGGTATAAGAAACGCATGATTGCTTTTCTGAACTAAAAAATTAGTATCCAGAATTCTAAATTAGAATAAGCACTAATGTAAAAAAAATTGTAAATATCTGAATCTAAGAGAACAAAACATCTCTAACTACTTCATGAACTTTTTAGGTATAGATAAGTTAATCATGCAATGAATTCCACACTGCCAAGTTACCAGTCTTTGACACTGTGAGCATAGGGAGAAACTTCTATGGGTCTTGGTAATACCACCTGGTACCCTAGAAGGGAAGGTGTACAAAGAACTGTGTGTACTATGCTGCCCCTGTGTTCTCACTAATAGAGCAACTGGGTATCGTGCCCATTTTAGGTTTGTATTCATAGAATAGTACCCAGGAAATTCTGAGGACTGTGATTTGCAATCAAAGAAGTAGAAAAAAAATTTAAAATATTATCCTTGGCTGATTGCTCTGTACAGGCCTTACATGGAAATGAAGTAAATTCTGTGGCAAAGCTGAGTGACTAGATTAAAAAAAAATCTCAGTGGCTTACCTTGACTTCCTGTTTCATAAAATGTAAGAACTGAAAAAATATTATGAAGATGGTGATAAAATTGAAATACTTGTGCAACATTTTGTCTAACTTAGTTATACAACTTTACTATTACAGCATAAATCTTATCAATATTTATCATTTGTAGCAACAAAGAATTCCCATTCAGACTAATCGTTTACAACATTTTGTCACTATACACTTAATGATTTATTTGAGTTTATATTGGTGAATTGACTTTCCCTAATGTTTCCCCCTTCCCTTGAGTTAGATAATAGAAGAATACCAATAATTTACAATTACATACGAATAACCACTTCAGTTTTCAATCATTAGCTTAAGTCAAATTCTCATAGGGGTTGAAAAATAAAACCCAGGACTCCTTCAGGTTAAATATTTTGAAATATTGTGTGTTTAATTTTTAGTCCATTTTCCTGAGTAAAATTATATATGGGAAATAGGAAAAGGAAAGAGGAAGAAAGAAAGATGTAATATCTACAAAAGACCTCTAAATCAAGTGTTACTGACTTTGTAAGATATGGGCAAAGATGATTCTTTTTGCATTTCTGGTTAAAACTATTACTAAGATTCTTATAAAACAAAGCAAAACTCTTTCAGAAATTACACATAATCAATTTAAAGGATGACTTGATCAAAATTAATTTTCAGAGTTCTATTAGTTTGGAAAAAAAACCCTCTCAGACAATGCCTTTAATTTTTACATGCATTTTTTTGCATTGTAGCCATTATCTCTTGTCCTTCCTTCACAGAATAGGTTTGTTTCAACAACGTGTTTTTCAACTGAATACTATTAGGACAACATGATGTAGTTATTTTGAAATGCACACCTGTTAGGTAGCCAAAAGACTACATCATATATTCCCCCTCAAATCACAAACAATCTGAGGCATTCTTCTCCGATAAAGAAGACACACTGAATGAGGTATCATCAGGCTCTGGCAAGGCATGATTGAAATCCATCTCTTCTAATTCAGGAGGTAAATCTGATAGCAGTGCCTGAGTCAGAAAGAACATTTTTTATTAGTATGTGGATTTTCAAAATTATATATTAATTGATATAATCTTCACATTTTATATATTGTATAGTCATAAAAATGTCCATTTCCCGTTCAAGAAAATACTAAATACTGAGAATGTGGAGAATGTGGAGCAGAATCCTGTGACAAGAGAAAATCAGGAGGAAAATGAGCAACTATTCTGAGCCAAGTGCTTTAAAGTGTTTGAGCTAAGTGATCTTCATACTAGTTTTGAGTGTTAACTGATCACTGCTAGAGGGGTTTAAAATTGTATCCTTTATTAAAATATCCATGTCTAGCTATACTATCCTTTAGACACAATCACATTACAAAGGACTATTTCATTCTTCATTGGGTGAATAAACTTCTCAGTAAAAAAAGAAGTTCTGCTATTCTACTTTAAACTTTAACAACTTAAAAAGAGTAATTTTTCCCTTTCCTTAGGCTATAGCAATATGTTCAGATGGCAAGCACCAAATCAGGCCAGTTGAGTTGGTGAATCTGGCTGTCGTAATGATGTATCTGGAGGGATGCTCATTCCTCTGCTGAAGTAATTAGGATAAGCCAAGAACTGTGAATTAAGCCTGGCCACAGTCTAATTATTTCACAGGGACTCGCAAAACATGCATATATACTAGAGAAATAAATGATTAACCAGGTTTTATGTGGTTGACAGTGCTCAGTCCCACTTGACTATAATAAATTGTGCATAAATGATTTATTTGCTGCTGCCAATACTAAAAATAATGTAGCATATCTGGCAATTTTTACACAGCATTATTTGTAATATGGGTTTTGGGTACAGTGGCAAACAAGGACCAAGGGAACAGATACAAATGAAAGCTTGCCACTCTCCAATTAAGGAACAGAATGACAGGGCATGTTGGAGAATATATAAAATCTACAGTTGAAATAGTACAGTATTCTCCTATTTTCTTTATTAAAAGAAACGACAGCTACACAGCCTATACATTTTACCCTCGTAGCACAGATTAAAACTTTCTCCTTTTTGTTAGGCTGTGTAACAAGACTTACTTCTATGTGGGGGAAAATGATGCTATTTATTTTATATCATTAAGTTGCCCATGAACATCTTGTTAAAAAGAAGAGTATTAATACAGTAAAACATCATAAAGGTTCATCATGTTTTCTGTGGTGCTGGGTTAGAGTACTAGGACACAGAATCACTCTCTTCTACAACAATAGGATATCAAGATCCCAGTCTAGGCACAATAAATTGTTTGCTGTATTGGCTGATCAGATCAGACTATCAGTAATATATCACTAGATTGTTTGCTATGCAACTTTGAATTTGATTTATTAAGGAGGGAAATGTGTTCAAATTAACACTCTTTTAATAGGTACTTAGAGTAAAGGAAAGCCAAGAAGTGGATGAGGACATTTAATCATATTCTAAATTCTGATAGAGAAACCTAAAAATCACGGCAGCATTATCATTTCTTTATCATTGCATTAAGCGTAGCTGACTAAAATGAATGTAGTAAGATATATGAAAATGTTCATAGATTAGGCATGTGAATGTACAGAGTTTGCTTCAAAATTTTCCTTTAGTGTCTCATTTGATTGCAATATTGGAAACTAAACAGATGTTTGCGTAATGACTATAAACACTGGGATTGCCTTTTTTTGTTTGTTTTTTAACAGAGACTAAAGCCAACAAAAATAACTTTCCTTTCTTTTTAATTTTCTTTACTAGGATCAAACTCATGGTCTCATACTTGCTAGATAGTTGCTATACTACTGAATTACATTCCCAGATCCAATTTTGTTTAATATATATTCTTCAGCAATCACAACTATCTACAAGAACTAAATATCATCTTCGTCAAGAAATCAATAGGAAATTTTCACATACATGATCCATCTCCAAAACATTAATTGTATGGGCTCAGGTGTGAACATTTTAGTTTGTAAATGATCATCTTTCTCATCTTCCTTGAAAAGTGGAGAAATTGAAGTCTAAGAATGGCAATTGATTTGGCTAAGATCATATAGAGAAATATCAGGGCTAATAAAGATCACTACTGATGACTTAGAACTATACCGGAAGCATTGTTTTAATCTTAAAATGACAGCATTTAAAAATCCAAGTAAACAAATAACTTTTGACTATGATGGTGATGCACACTTGTAATTCGAGTACTAAGGAAGCTGAAACAGGAGAATTGAGAGTTAAAGGCCAACCCTGGCTTCATAGCAAGAGGCTACAAAACGAGTTCCAGTTCTCTCTGTGCTACATAGTGAGATGGTGTCTCAAAAAGAAATCACCAATAACCAAACACAAAATGAAACGTAGTGTTATCTAATGTTTCAGTTACAGAGAATCATATTTCTTAAATTCCTAGATTTCTTCACGAGATCAAAATATTCTATAGACCACTCATCACATTCAGTTTAGTTAAACTAAGATTAATAAAAAAAAATTAAAGTTTTTAAAAATTAGAAACCAGTTTGGCACCAGTAGCTTATGCCTGTAATCCTAGATATTCAGAGAAGTCCTTGATTTGAGGACCATGGTTCAAAGCCAGCCCAGGAAGTGGAGCTGTGGTTCAAGTGGTAGAGCAGTAACCTTGAGAAAATATTTTCAAGGACAATGCCCAATTCCTGGGTTCAAGCCTCAGGACCAGCAGAACAAAAGAAAGCAGTGACACAATTTTTCATTTTTATTAGGCAGAATGAAAATTATTTCCAGAAATAACCCTCTAAACCTCCCATAAAATAAAGTTCAAGAGCTTAAGAGATCACTAAATTGTTTTCATAGACCACTACTATTTATTGCAACATATACATATTATGCATGTTATAAAAACAGATACATATATTTATATGTACATAAATACCTATATATTGTATTTGCATGTATTTAAATATATGTATATAATTATATGTTTAGATGTACTTATATTTATATTTGAAATTTTGTATTTAGACCAGCCTTGAACTTGTGATTCTCCTGTCTCCACTTGCAGTTGTTGGAAATTCAGATTCGTGGGTCTTTCATGTTTTGAGATTATATTTTAAGGTCTATTCTGCCATTTTCAAGAAGGAAACTCAATGGTTTCTATTTTGTTTGCTGATTAAAAGGATGTGACATTTATTACCATTTTTGTATCACCTTTTCTTTTAGCCAAGTATTTTTTTCGTATCTTAGTTCACTAGAGGTTTATCAGAGTAACAATAGAACAGTAGGAGAAAAGCAAAAATAACACAATTACTTTTCTTCTTTGTTACTGATCTTTGAGAAAGAATCAAGTCAAAGAAAAATCTAGAATTAGAAAAAAAGGTAGAGTCTAAAAGCTTTTCCTAGATGTTAAGAGACATAACATAGATAACCACTAGTTAACTGGTCATGTAACTGAATTCAATCCATGCTATGATTTCTTTTCTTTTTTTTGGCCAGTCCTGGGGCTTGGACTCAGGGCCTGAGCACTGTCCCTGGCTTCCTTTTGTTCAAGGCTAGCACTCTGCCACTTGAGCCACAGCGCCACTTCTGGCCATTTTTTGTATATGTGGTGCTGGGGAATTGAACCCAGGGCCTCATGTATACAAGGCAAGCACTCTTGCCACTAGGCCATATCCCCAGCCCCATGCTATGATTTTTGATACCAGAAACACACTCCCAAGTTATTCTGAGGTTGGGTCTAATTTTGTGGGGTGTTTTTTTTTTTTTAACAGTTATTTAGAATTTATGAGACACTTAGGATCATCTTCAAGACTACCACTTCTTTCATTTAAATTGGTATTTGGGGTGTCTATAAGCAAGCAGGTTTTCAGTAAGTTGTTTCAGTAAGCCTAACTCATATAATGAAGCAATCTCCTTAAATAAGGCTGGCAACAGTAACTGAAGGCTACTGTCTTAGGATGTATGTATGAGTTCGGGCCTGAGGGAATAAAATTCATGAAACTGGACACATAATAAACACATTGGCATGAGCTTCATGAGAATATTCTTCTAGTTTAACCAGTTAAACATATAAAGCCTTTTTTCTTTGAAAAAGGGGAGAATTATTGGATGTTAAGACTTTAATCTTTTCTCTTGAGATATTCTAGATGTGTTATGTATGTACGGTCTTGCTTGGGCAAAAGGTATGGATTTTTGCACTCCTGATATTTCTTGCTAAATAAAACCTGCAGAGACTTCTTACTATATAATGGTTAGTGTGTCTCACTCTGCACATACAACACTCTTCTGACAAGGATTCAGCATGTAGTTATGCTATTCAGCAGCAAGTTTGTTGTTGTTTGGTATTAAATGTAACTTTGAATATAATTACAGAATTCTTTTTCAAGTCTAGTTAAATAATACATAGATTTCCATAAAGATATGAAATAGAAAATATGATTTGGAAGGAACTTTTACATAGCACCAAACAATGCACCTCACCTTTTCAGTGGAGCAGTAACTTTACTTACATTTTAAAAAAGTGATGCATTATGGTAACAAAGAATTTAACAAAGTAATTATATATACATATATATATATATTACTGTTGAGCAACATATCATTTGTGTACTATATTGTAGCTGGCAGACAAATAAGATCCAGAAGAGGTAAATAAATGACTCAGTTCTTTTATTCACAAAATGTGGCTCTGCAGTTAGGATAGCCCAATCACTACAAATGTTTCTAGAAATTCCTTTTAAATTCATTTAAAAATTGGTTTCTTCCTCTTAAAGGCTAGCCTGGAATTAAGAAAGTGTATTAATCAGTTATTTTGATTTTCCACAAGAGCAGGAAAATCTGAACACCCATTCTCAAGAAAATTGTGGTTTAAAAAGATCATAAATTAACAACTTCCTAGATGGCAAGCCGGATGAAGAATAAAAATGAAAAAAGTATGAAGAATCCAAGAGTGACATGCCATTTTTCATCATGATACATTGTGGCTCACTAGTCTCTTCTGGGACCTACCTGCTGTTGTTCCTTATCATCAGCTTTCATAGCTAGTATCAAGCTTCTAACAAAAGTCTGAAGTTTAAAGTATTTTTGCTTTTGAATCTCTAGCTCATTTTCAATGAATCTGACTTCTTCATTCTGAAGAAAAAAATAAACAATGAAATTACCCTGTGTAAACATTTGGTCTGTACAAGTCCAAAGCACAATGAAATTCTAAAAAAAAAGGAAATCACATTAGAAAGACAATAAATAAAATAAAAGTTTATCATAAAGGGATAAACAATACAGAAAGAAATTATCCTGTTACTCAAAGTCTGACTTTTAAGTAAATTGACAATAGGAAAAAAATTTTGCGCAAATAAATTCCAGTAAGGGGCGGGGGGGGGTGGGGCGGAGCAAGAAACCTTTCTCTTCTTGGAAAGAACCCTTCTATAGCAAACCTAATTAGCATTTGGATTAAGATTACAAAGAGAATCCAATTAACCCCAAGAGCAATGCCAGACTCAGCTATGCCGAATACATCATTCAGAAAGGCAAATACTGAAAATGAAAATATTTATTTTGTACCAAGAAAGGATTGAAATGACTGAACTGTAAGTAGTTTGTATAATTACACATTATTGAGACTCTTATTTTGAAAATATCTCCAAATATATATCAATGTGTACCACTAACTGTTTCTCTTCACTATTTTTGTTAGTTGTGGAGGGAAAGAACGTTGGATTAGGAGTTAGGGGTATTATAGTTCTAGATCTACTGATAACTGTAAACATGGGTAGGCTAATTAATTTCGCCAAGACTCCATTTACTGATCAGGAAAATGGCTATTATAGTGATAATCCAAAGTTTAAAGTTCTAGGTTTGACAGTTATAAAGCTCTAATAATAAATATAATAGCCAGGCAAACCTTTTGATTAGATTTATAATTTATAGATTTATAATTCAGTATATATATAAACTTTATATAATATACATAATTTACAATTGGATTTATAACTTACAGATTTATTTTAAAAAAACAAGGATAATCCAAAAAGCATATTATTGACCCGGTACCAGTGGCTCACAACTATAATCCTAGCTACTCAGGAGGCCAAGATCTGAGGTTTGCAGTTTGAAGCCAGCCTGGGCAGAAGGTCTGTTGAGACTCTTATATCCAATTAACCACTAAAAAGCCAGAAGTGGCTCAAGTGGCAGAGTGCTAGCCTTAAGCATAAAAGCTGAGAGACAGGTTTCAGGCCCTCAATTCAATCCCCAGGACCTGCATGAGCAGCCTAACCCTCCCCTCCACCCCAACATAGTATTGACATAAGGGTAGGCATACATATCAGTAGAACAGAATAGAGAGTCCAAAAATAGATTCACAGTTACATGAATGACTGTTTACTAACAAAGGTTCTGAGGTGATTCAATGAAGAAATGAAGTCTAGTTTTTAAAAACAAAGTGATTTAACATTGTAAACTGACATGAAGAAAAAATAAGAATTATGTTTTTTGTTGTGGTGGGACAAACCTGTGGTCCCAGATACTAGGGAAGTGGAAATAGGAGGATTTGTAGACTGAGACTAACCTGGGCAAAAATTTGAGACTCTTTCTGAAAAACAAACTAAAGAACATCTGTGCATGTGGCTTAAGTGATAGAGATTACCTAGTAATCATAAGACCTTGAGTTCAAACCTTAGCAATGCAAAAGAAAAATAAAAATCACCAATAACCTCCCAAAAGAAACAACAGTATAAGAAAAAAAAAGATTGTCCACCCTAACCTCAAATCACATACAAACTATGATAGTAAAGAGATCATACAACCACATGTAAATCCTAAAATTGTAAAATGTATACAGAAAATCAGGTAGAAATATTGGGACCGTGGGTAAGGCAAATTTTTCTTATATAGTACACAAAATTACGAAACTGAAGATTTCATTTATAAAACGGACTTCAAAAACTACTGTAGTGAATATAAAAAGACAAGGGACATTTTGGGAAAAATATTTGCAGTTCACATATCTGAAAATAAAGACTTCTGAATCTGTTAAAAAAAAACTTTTACAACCCAATCAAATGATCAGCAATAGACTGAAAAGCAGGCAAAAATATGTGAATACACAGTTCAAAGAAAGTATATAATGAATATGCATATGAAAAAATAGTATAATTTTCCATTAAGAAAAAGCAAATTAAAACTACAATGAAATATTGATATTAACATACTGTAACTACTAAAGTTAAAGTGATTGACAAAATCAAGTACTCATGAGAACATGGAACAACTAAAAATCTCTTGCAGGAATGTGAAATGATATAGATACTTTAGAAAACATTTTCCTAATTTTTAATAAAATTTGCCATAAAATATATCACTGGGCAATTCTACTTTTAGGTAGTAACCTAAGAAAAATGAAAAAATAACATACCCACAACACATTTATACACGAATATTTACAGAAGCTTTACTAGTAATATCTACCAACCATGAATATTCCAAACTTTTCTTAGCAAGTAAGTGAACTATAGTGGTAGTTATCCAGCCATATTCACTTGTCAAAACTCATTTAATTTATATTATAAAGAATAACTTTATTGTATTGAAATTACATAATAATACATGTGATTAAACATACAAAACACACAACCAGGCATGATGGTACACACTTGTAGTACCATCTACCCATAAAGCCAGGCAGGAGATTGCAAGTCTGAGAACAGCCTACTCTACATAGTGAGACTGTTTTATAAGAAAAATATAGGGATGGAGAGAGTAACTCAATGGTAGAGTGTATGCTTGAGGTTCAGGATTCAATTCCCAGCCATTCTCCCACCCCCAATAACAAGAAAACCTAGGTTGACAACAACAACAACAACACACACACAGAAATAAAATATTTTAAAGGAACAAAAACAGTCATGTTGATGCATATCTATAAACTCAAGAGTCAGAGGACTAAGGCAAAAGGATCATGAGTTTGAGGCTATCCATGGTAACATAGTCAGATTCTGTCTCAGAGCAAAACAAAACAAAGTAAAACACCAAAACAAAATTATCCTTCAATGTAATTGAAGCTTTGTACTTTTGACCATCTGTCATCTCCTTCTCTCACCCTGACCCTCTGATAACCATCATTCTCATCTGTTGCTTTGAGTCCAATTGCTTTAGCTTCTACCTAAATGTGAGATCATGAAGTACTAGTCTTTCTGTTCTTAGCATAATATTCTCCAATTCAATCTATGCCTTCAAAAATGATAAATTTTCTTCATTTTTAAAGCTGAAGTGTATGTGATACATATAGTAAATAATTACATTTCACAATCATTAAGAGAGCAAATATTCTTCCCAAAGAAAATAGATATTTGTGGTGATGGATATGTTAACTAGATTGATTTAATTATTCACACTGTATTCATAAATCATAACATCATTTTGTACCTCATGAATATATAAAGCTATGTAATCTGTCAATTTACAATTAAAAATAAAGTTATGAAAATATAAAAAATAAGTAAAACGAATAAATTATCAGTCAATTTCCTTGCCAAGGACCTTGAAAGTGGGCTGAGAATATACTAGCTGGTGAACAGCACTTGTTTAAAAAACACTGTTCACAATTATGTTATAATTAGTGGATTTGGAGGGGGCTTTTTGTTGTTTCACTTGAAAATGATGCTATGATATTCATGCGGGGATATTCAATCCATGAACATATTTAAGACATATTTATTTTATCAACTTAGTTTAGGATTTACTTTACCTGGTAAAACTATTTCCTTTCAGACCATTTTATATCAAGTGAAACATGCACCAGCTAAATTCCTATGCAGGCACCTTTCAACTATCTAAGTTACAAATAAACATTAGAATAAAATTCATTATGTTTCAGCAGTGGGTTATTTATTTATTTTACTAATTCTATGCTTTTGTTTTTATTAGTACTTGCTGTCAGAGAAATTGTTATCCAGAAAGTCTTTTTGAATACAGGAAATATCTATCTTCATTATTGCGGGGTCTCCCTTGAATGCACTGTCTTTTGGACTTGAACTCACAGACCATCAAAAGACATTTTGAAAATATTGATTTACATTTTCAAAGTCAGAAGCATCCTTTTGATTGCAGGTTTTAATTTTTCATGTAAATATTTCTCCTCCTTGGTATTTATGAAATGGTTGTAACACATCAACAGCTTTAAGATAATTGAATATTTCGTGCATATCCTTCTTGGAGCTGCTTTTTTGTAAACCTATTAAATGCTTCTTAGATAACAGCAGTAATTTATGTATATTTTAGAGGTTTTTCCTAAGTAAACGGAATGCTTGTGAGAGAAACTAAGCTAACATCAGCCACTGAATTTCACACAGAAAAAAAAAACTAGCTTATTTTTCTTTTTGTTAAAATCATTCCTACATTCCTAGTAAATGTTGTCAATACCTCTCCGAGATGGTTGTTGGGAGCACACAAGGTTCCAAGTAGACCAGACCTTTGATCTCTGAGCAGGCTATTAAGGGCTAACAAGCCTGAGGTGCTATTTTATTATATAGCGATTCATGCCTCAGGTACTGTGTGCATCGACTTGTCTCATAAGCATAATGCCTATCAATATTGATTTCTAGTGGTGTATCTCAATCAGAAACTCAACTCTGTCCTAACTGAATATTGATGGTTGCATATTAATAATTATCTAATGCACCATAAAATATTCTTTCAGTTTGCTCTAATAAACCCCAAGAATAATAGATTAATTCAATATAGGAAACTTTATAATGATCTATTTCTGATCATAATTGATTTTATATAAGTGATCACATGCAAAATGGTATTAAAATTATTTCTGAAGACAAATTCATTTTTGCAATTAGTCAGCAATGAAAGTTACTGAATAGTGATGTGCTCCAAGCAGGTAATGTATAGAGTGAATAAGCTCTCTGCCTTCAAGATGCTTCTGACGAATACACGAGAAATCAACCAAGTGTTTTTCATCCCCAAACAAGGAATATTAACATCTATATGCAAATAGAGTAAAATGTTTTTCCAAATATAATAAATGTCTAACTTTTTGTAAACATCTTGACGTCTGCAATGACAAATGCGAAGTGAAGTTTAGCTTAATCTTAGTTTAGAATTCAAGTAACAAAGTTCACAGATGGGGTAAACTGAACAATTTTAACATAATTATACACTGATATAGTTTCTCTATAGGTATGGTTTTTTGGTGGGTTTTTTTTTTGAGAATTAAGGACAGGAAGCTTATATGGATGGTTTTGTGCTGTGAAGCATAGCCCTAACGGGATTGTGAGGGATCCCTTGTTCCCACAGTATTTATGAAACACTGAGTGGGTAAAATGTCCTTTAGAAGTCAGTAAAAGTGCTCATTGCCATTTCTGCCCTGGACTCGGCTTTTCTCTGTCCTAGTCTTTAGCTTCTCAAATGAGCTGACACCGCTGAGGAGAGAAGTCTTGGAACTAATCCTGAGTTCTGGGCCCAACCCTATCTGACCTGGTAGAGAGTGCTAAGTGCAGCACACTTAACAGCTGTGCAATCCTGTGCTCTCGTCTGTACTTTCCACAGCCTGTGCCAAGTGGTGGCCTGCAGAGTCATTTTAATCCTCAACTGGGTATTTAGAAATATTATATGACCATGTAGGAGAGATTAGCATGATCTCTTGTACTTCAGGACCAACAACTTTATGATTCTCTTTGCTGGAAATACAGTTTAAACACAACATTGTATCATGCTCTTTGGCCAGTTAGCAAATAAATTATAAAAGACAATTTTCTTCTGTGTTTACAATGTTCAATGTTATGAGCATTTGGAAAACAGAATGTGTTGAATGACATAAACTTCAATTATAGTAAAACTAAAAGGATTTTTGAGAAAGTGACAACTGTTGTCTTTTCTGATTAAATGATATTTTCTGTTCACATTTTAAGATTACTAGTCTGTACTCAAAACACTGATGATACCATACAAAAAGAAATTTTGAATTTTTAAACAAGGATTGTGGGGCCAAATTTTCAGAAGATGCAGTTACCCTGAAGATAGGATACTAATTAACAAAGGAACATCCCTTCTGCATCTATGTAGAAAACATATTGACATACAGATTGATAGTTTATGTCAAAATTTAATGGAAACAAAATTATGTATGGCATTCTGTCAAAGAAAGCCTTTCAGTTGAGTAACAAGTGACATTAAGAAAAGGTCACTTCTGTTCATATTCATTCTGTATTTTTGGAGAATTGTTTTCAAACTTCTCCTGGAATAAGTATATTATATTTTTAAAGATGATATTTGGAATAGTTACAGTTCAAGATAAAATACGGGTCACTGGAAAACAATCTCCTCTACTCTCATTTATTTCCTCCTGCTAGTGCTCCTCCTCTTCCTCTTCTTGCTTTGCCCCTACGAGTCTGCTTCTTTTCTCCTTCCTCTTTGGTCTCACTGTGTTGAACTCTTGGATTCAAGTGGTTCTCCTACCTCATCCTCCTGAATAGATGGGTCTATAAACATGAAGAATGATGCTTTCCCCATTTATCATTATTCGGAATGAGCACTATAAAATGGTTTGGGCATAAATCTCGCATTAACCACCATTACATACAGTTCCTATTTTCCAGGCTCCAGTAAACTATTTAAAACCATAGCTACTAAACCAGCCAAAATTAACAAAACTCCCAGAGCTCTGTCAAATTGTCAAAGAGAACCAGTGCAAAGCCCCAGAATACTTAATATGCTAAATAGGAGTAAAACAGTTAATGTTGATGTCTGCCTAATTTGATACCTTGTCCAAATGCATGTAGATTTTGATATTACTTTTACCTTATAATCAGGGAAAGAGTTCACTTGTTCCACCTCAGAATTACTTATCATATCACTTTCTTCATCATCGATAATTTCTATTTTCTGTAACAAAAGTAGGGAAGTTTCCATAAATAAATATATTTACATATTAGATCACTATACTCAATGCACATCAATGTTTAGGTTTAGTGATTAAGTTATCTAGCTATCACAAAGAAACTGATCATGGACTAACTCCTTATGTTACACACTATGTATGTTTGTGCTACATCTTTCTACATTTAATGGATGATTTCTTAGAAAATAGAAAATTAATATTATTTAAAACAAAATTCGTTTTATCCTTGAAACAACAAAAAAATACCCCATATGCATTCAACTCTGCTTAAATAGCGCCCTCCGGTGATAGGAAACTCTCCTACTATAATGAAGGGTAGTCCATTTTAATGGTAAACATATAATTGTTAGGAAGGGCTTTCTTTTCTTTTCCTACATTATTCTTCCTTCCTTCTACTGTAAAATGTCAACATATTGCATGTTATTCAAAGGAAGATACAATTTTTTTTTTAAATTACATATTTACTGCTCTCCATTAGCTACATAATTGAAAGCAGGCATCTACGATGTAATGATGTAAATTGCGTGGTGATTTTCTTTCTTCACCAGACAGTAACAAAGGGAGTGACAAGGGGAGGGAGATAGGAGAGGCAACACAGCCTTTAGCTTTAAAATTAAGGTACACCATAGTTTTTTAGTATCTTGGGCACAGTAGGCATTAATTATTTGTCAAAGAATGACCAAAATGGCTTAGTGCTCTGTCCATGAGGGTAGGGTAAATTCTTTAGTTGTATTTGTAAACAGCAATGCTGAAAGATAATAAAACCAGCTGTACATTTCTCTTTTACATGTAAAAGAACATATTTCAGGGCAAAAACAAATACCTTTAAATATTTAAACCTGCCAACCCAAAGAAAATTTTGAAAAGGGAAAAGCTAAGCTAGATTCAGTCACTATACATCCTTTTAAAAACAAGGACATGAATTGTAGCATGTAGTAGGAAGAATTTGAAATGAGGCTTCCTATTAAGCAATATAAAACGGTGATGAAAAGTTATGAGCAAACTTGGAATGATCATATTTAATATATTGCCTATGAGGATATGGTATACCATCACAAGGCTTCTGACCTGCAGACTTTTGAGTCAGAGGGACAGCTGCAATGAAATTGGTTTTTATCACTGCCTGGAGATGAATCTAATGTTTTTTTTCTACTATAATCACTATAAACTTGAGGCTTAATCATGTCGACTCTCTCTAGACCTCAGATCTGATACTTCTATTTTATGTTTTTTAGATTCTCTCCCTATTTGGGTTGGTTCTGAGCAAAAGTTGCTAGGCAATTCAGGAAGGAAGGCACCAAAGGCCACTGTATAGATTTGTGCATATAAATAGGTCTTATATACCTGGGTGATTTGTCATCCATGAATAATTGGGGGCACTCACAAGTTACAGGGAGGAGATCAACCTTTGAAAGTTTGGAGTTTTGTTTCTGAAAATCAATTGTTCTTGAAAAATTAGGTGCCTAAGCGACTATGAGTCATACCGTGTCATGACTTCATTCATTATCTTCAAATGTCTGCTACAGGGGAGATTCAATGCAGAGAAACTCAGGCTAAAAATGAGCAAATCTTTAGGAGAAATTAGGTTTCAATGTACAAATAATTGTGTATAACTTGTATGCTATAGCTCAAATCTATTGCCTGGTGGAGTTTAATGGTATTCACACAATTCATAATTGTGGAAAACAAATGTTAGGTGCTACCTGATGTAAACAACCGGGCTTTACAATTACAGCCATTTAGCTATATTTAGTAATAGTATGGTTAAACGTGAACTTCAGCCAGAGCTAAAATCAATAAAATGATCTCCCAAACAATAATGTATGTACATATGGAAAACAATGTTAGATATTGTTGGTGTTTATTAAAAATGAAAGCCTGTAAGTTGTACATGCTCAATTTATATTAAAGACATATAGCAGGAATTTAATGTCAAACAAATAAGGTTTATAATAGAAGGTAAATCTGGACATCATAGCCACTTTAGAATGAAAAACAATCCATCTTCAGCATCATGTTTTAATAGCAATAAGGCACAGAATAGTAATTCAAAGAAAAAGGAAGGCATGGCGACTTTGCCCTTTCTTCTTATTCTTATTTTATACTAACTTGATTTTTTATTGGGTCAAAACATAAACGCTGTTTAAAATAAATGCTGTGGGAACTATATGTTTACATTTTCACAATGCTCAGTTAAGCCCCACATGGTCTGTCTCTTACTGCTCTTCAAATTCTTCACTGTGATTTTGAAGATGACTAACAGAGTCCATTTTTAACCAGAAAAAGGAAAGGGTTGTGAATAGCATAGATAGGTATGGTATGAATAGAGAACTGAAGAGTCAGAAATCCTTGGCTATAAGCACAGAACTAACAAAGGCTTCCTTCATGATCTCAGACTGAACTCCATTTTAATTCTCCTGTCTGTCAAATGAGAAGAAATCTGCTCCTTGTTCAGTATGTTAAAGAAAAATAACTTGTTATGTATTAAATGACATATTTGCTCTAAGTATTGGGTTTTTATATCTGTAAATTGCCTAGGTCAAAAAATTTGAGCTATTTTCAATTTTATTTATGAAGCACTCAAAGATATGTATATTCATTGGAAACAGATCTGTTTGGATTTGTGATGTGGAACAAGCTTTTATTCTGACAGTACTAATGCTGTTAGGAATTGGAAATGTGCCCCTGAAATCCATCACATAATGAGAAAAGAATTTCAAACTGTACATACCACATTATTTCCGGATACTGCATGGTGGTTGTCCTCCTTATGAGCCCTTGCCTCATTTGGAACAACTTCATTGGGCTCTTCTACAGAAAAAAAGCCATGGTTTCATTTTCATACTTCACAACTTTATCAAGAGTGCTTTTTATCAGATTGCTTAAGTAATTTCTCTATTGTAAAAGGACACAAGTGACATTCATACATGCTCTGATGAGCAATTCCACTTTCAACAGAGTATTCCCAGGAACCAAATGCGGATGAGTGCAAATTCCAGGGTGTGCTATTGTGAGAGAAAACTGGAAGAAATTTCCACCTTTAAATTTGTTTAATTGTTGATTATTTAATCACCATAATAAATTTTACTTTTAAGGGGATCTTGTTGTACTGTTTATGTTTAATGTGCATGTATTAAATCCATCCCATGTACATTACTCATCAAATCTTCCCCCCCCCACTTTCTCAGATTTTAGTAAGGAAATACCTACCTTTAACAATGAAGTATTAGAGAAATTATTTAGGATGTATCACTACAATAAATATGAAGAATCCACTAAAAATGGTACAGAATTGATAATAACAAGGATACACTGGAAAGTGGAAAAAGGAGGGTAACAAAATCTACTGTGTAGAAATAGGTACTCTTAATTTTGTAAGAGAAAAAAGTATATATTCTTGGAGGCAAAAAGAGTGAACATGACTTTACACTAAAATATTGCCATTATTTTCTCTGATTATTATAGAGTGTTTCTGTATTTTCTTACATTTATTTATGTTTAAATACTTATGTATTTAAATATTTTCTACAATAAAATAACTTTCTCATACATGAAATAAAACTGTAAATGCAGTGTATTTTTGATTTCATGAAAAGGCAGGAATATTTGAATGCATCTGTACACATATACACACAAACATACAAGTACAGAACATTGTATATAAGTACAGAGAAAATAAAAAAATATCACCTCATCCCTGTTTTCAGATGATTACCGTGATTCTTTTCATTTTGACTATGTTTTATAATATTTCAGCAATAAACAGATATTCCATATCTAATCAAATTCAATATTTTAAAATAGAGCAAGATTTAAAAAATGCAGGAAAAACTTAATTCAGAGAAGTCATTTTAAAAAATAACTCTCCAAGCCAGGTGCTGGTGGCTCACACTTGTAATCCTGGCTACTCAGGAGGTTGAAGTATGAGGATTGCATTTCAACCCCAGCTCAGGCAGGAAAACCTGTGGAAAAAAAAACAACACTAAAAAAATAAAATAAAAATAAAAAAACAACAAAGAAGCCAGAGTGTGGCTGTGACTCAAGTGGTAGATCACTGTCACCCATACCCTAAGCTAAGGACTTAGGACCTGTATAAACAACAGCAACCCCCCCCCCAAAAAACAAAAAAAAGTTGGACAAGTAATATACTCACTGCTTAACATATGTAACTGTAACCCATCTGTATTTCACCTTTACAATAAAAATTAAAAACAAACAAAAAAAACCTGTCCATATTGAAATATAGGATGTGGCTAGTATCTGCATAGAATTATCCCATGTTTTAGATTTTCTTCACCTCTAGCATTTAGAAAAATAGGGTGGCAAATATTCTGTCTTTTTTCTTCACAGTAATGTATGGAGATTATTTTGGTAAACATTAGTAGAATATTTCAGTTTCTTGGTAATTGAAAGTTTTTTTTTTACTTAGAAATAGAACAGAACTATTATTTCTTAACATAATATATTAAGAGAATTATTAATTATCTCTGATAAGATTCCCTGAGTCCGTTTACATGTAAAGACATAAATGAGTGTCTTGTATGAACATGGAAATAAAAGGAGAAAAACATTGTGGATTCAGGAACCCATATATAAGAACTCTGTATGAGAATTCAAGTTTAAGATACCTATGATGATATCAGTGGAATTTTAATGTGAAGTTCTTTATACATTTAATTTCTATTTTGTTATCCTCTTCACTAGATCTTTTTGTGTATTTATAGTACAGAACCTGATACTACAATCCACATACACACAGGAGACATAACAATAAAACTAACCAGCATATTTATCGTTTTATGTAGATATCTATCTACCAGGCAACAGAAGACATAAGCTTTTGCCAAAGTCCAGAATCCAATACACTATCATTAACTATGATTTTCATGCTGTATATTACATCTTTTCACTTACTCCTCCTACATATTTTCTGCTTTCTGTTCTTTGACCTACATTTCCCCATTCTCCCCCACATGATTCTGGTAACCACAGTTTTTTTGTTTGTTTGTTTGTTTTTTTGGCCAGTCCTGGGGCTTGGACTCAGGGCCTGAGCACTGTCCCTGGCTTCTTCTTGCTCAAGGCTAGTAGCACTCAGCGCCACAGCGCCAGTCCTGGGGCTTGGACTCAGGGCCTGAGCACTGTCCCTGGCTTCTTCTTGCTCAAGGCTAGTAGCACTCAGCGCCACAGCGCCACTTCTGGCGCTTGTGGTGCTGGGGAATCGAACCCAGGGCCTCATGTATACGAGGCAAGCACTCTTGCCACTAGGCCATATCCCCAGCCCATGGTAACCACAGTTTTATTCTCTATATACTTGGCCTTTTATCCCCTACCATTGATTGCAACATGAATGTAGCTGGCAAATAAGGGAAATAAACCAGACAGAAAGAAAAAAATAAGCATTATACCATCTCATTTATAGGTAGAATGTAAAGAAAACAAATCAATTTAAAATTTATGAAGAAAATAGTTCCTAGACAGAGTATCTTTTACCTATTCATTATTTGGACATTTCAAATGACACAAATTTTAAATTCTACATCACTGGCAACTAAATCAAATGAAATTGTCATCTTCTATAGCTGCAAAGCCAAAATTAGGACTGGTGGCCTCCAAAGAGTGTTTATATTGCTCACCAATAAGATCATTACTGTTATTATTCCTTATAGGTTTGCCTTATGTTCTTATTCTCCCTAACTCATAACTTAGTATACCATTTTACTTTACTGACAACATGGTTTATGTATGGTTTGATTATTTTAGATGACTCTGATGTAAATTTTTTTTCTAGCAGTTATACTCACTAGACACTATGTTGAAAATGAACTATACAACTTGTTGGGGGTGGGATAGGAGGGAAGATTTGGAGGGAGCAAGGGGAGGGGGACACTGCTCAAAAAGAAATGCACTTATGTTACCCCTATGTACATCACTTTTACAATAGCAATTAAAATTTTTGAAAATTCTAAAATAAAAAGGTGTGAAGTGATAAACTGAATAAAGAATGTTTTCTTTTGTTTGCAGATAGCTTCAACTGCAGTGAAAGTTTGAAAATAAACATTGTTAATATGCCTGGCAATTCCTCAGGAAAAATAGCTTTGCTAATTGGAAAATAAATAAGTGGAATCATTAATCAGTTAAAACTCTAGAGGGCACTCACATGAAGTAACTGTATGCCGAATTATCTTTCATGTGCATATCCACATGAATAGATGCAGGTGAAAATAGGCATCATTTTACAATTTATTGTTATGTATATTAATTGTTTCCATCCTTTAAACAATTTGTGCTCACGATAGTAAAAATGTTAAAAATTGTTCAACTATAAATATGTTTTGGTAGATACAGAACTTGAAATTAATGAGTTCAGTCAACCAAGTATTATTTTTGCTGACGTTTGAAGTTGTGAGAGGAGTGAACCCACACAGCTGAAAAAATAACCTAGTCCCACTGAACCACAACCCTTTCCTCATCACTTCCACACAGGGAAATGGAAAGGAAACAGGACAGAGGAAGGCTGTTTGTAGAAAGTGGATGCTAACTTCATAAGCTATCTGCCTTCTCAGAAACAAATGAATAGATGTGAAACTGCTAAAGATCACTGGCACTTTTTGTTGACTTTAGCTATTGCTGCCTTTTATTGCAATTAAAAAACAGACAGGTTATCTTGTGCAGATTTTTAAATAAAACTTACATGGTTTTCATATGGTGATGTGAATATTGCACCATGTAATCCCTGCTTTAAAGACAGATCTTCCTTCTTAGACATTAGAAGACTCTAATCCTATTAAATTAACAACCATGTTATTAGGACTCCAATCTCAGCTGTTAGGTTTTTGAAGTAATATGATTCTGCTATTGCGATTATTTTGTCTGTATATCTGTAATGGTCATCTCAAAGTAGACATACATTTAACTGCATTTTCCTAAAATGGATGATAATATGGTTAACAAATTTTAAAGGTATGATATTAATCTCTTCCTGAAGATTTAACTAACAGAGTCATTACTAAAGGATCACACAATTGAATTACTCAGATTAGCATTCTCTATCAGCAAAATGGGGAAGAGAATGGTACAGGACCAGTAAGAAGCTGCACTGAAAAGGGACCTTTGGTGTTTGAAAATGCTTTTCTGTTATAATTTCTGATGAGAATGAAAAGGTTACCATACAGCTGTGAAAAATAAGGCACTGAGAGAGAAATTCTAGGCAATAGCACTTCTCATCAAGTGTTTTTTTCTGATTCTTACATTAAATTCTCTCTCTCCTTTTTCTCATTAGGTCTTGATTACTATGCCAGCTGTCTAGAGAACATGCTATTATATGACAAAGGATGCCAGTGCAGGAGCAGTGGTATATTAAAAGTGGACCATTAAAGTGGACTTTAAAATTAACTTTCATTTTTTCCATTTACTACTTGTTTTCTAAAATTCTGCTTTAGATGAGAAAGTGGCAGTTGGTGAATGAAACTCCACTTAGGGGCTTTCATAGTTTTCTTTATCTGAATATTTCCTCACAGCTCTCTCATGCACTCACAAAAGCACATAAGTCTCTACCCACCCCCACACAAATAACTGCCAGGCATCGTGCTGTAAAGACCTTGTTGTGAGTTACTGGGAATTTCCAAGCACCTCCAGGCACAGACGATGTAGTAAGATTAACACAAGTTTTTTAAAAAAAGATTATTTAACAGACCAACTGTATTAGAAGTAACCAGATTGGAAATTATGAAATGTCACTTTTCCTTGATGATTTTTAGATCTGCTCCACAATTTTCTTGTACCCTCAGTTCTGTTATCATCTGCATCAATATCAATAGCAAATAAAGCAAAGGAGGAGGGAAAGCAGGGAGTATGTCAGACAGACTGCAGAAAGATTTGAATATTGACTTCTCAGTAGTGACAGCTTTTCTATCCTTTTCATTGCTCAGCCTACTACAATCTGCTTGCCTCCCCCACTGGGTATGCAATTAATTGCTGTTTCTAAGACTGTCTGAAACACTCAATTCAATGGCTTCTCTTTCTACTCACTCTCTATGGGATCACTGACATGACAACTTGTGTTTCTTCTAAAATCTTCATCTTCCCTTGGTTTTAACAGTGGCTTACTATCTTGGTTCTCTTTTATTCTGAACGTACTTTCAATAGCTTCTTGTTGCTTTCAGTCCTTGCCCCTCAAATCAAGATATTGCTCAACAAATAGTATTTGCACATTATTTTGTTCTTATCTTATTTTATTGAATCTTCTATTTCTATGGCTATTATTGGCTTTGCCCTAGATGAATACCATACTTCTATTCTTGTATTTACCGTTTTCCTGAGTGCCAGAGCCATAAGACCCAGCATTCTCTATGGATGTCTTGTCGCATCTATAATTCAATATGTTCAAAACTGAGTTGATCTTTCTAAATTAGCCTATTCATTTAATACAGTAATAGTAATAATCTTGAATGGATATTGGGGAAGAAATTGTGAAAATACATAGCTAAATAATTCTAAAATTCATATAGAAGAATCAATGTACTTCAAGAGCAAAGGCTAACAAATGCTCATCCAGCTATTAAGACATTTCATTGAAGAATTTTAGGCAGTCAAATCCATGAAATGTAAAGGAAGTCTAGAATTTCAGCCATGTGTGTTTATCTTCATATGCATATGTAAATGTATGTGTATATGTCTATATATACATGTATACTTGAGTTTTAAAAACTGTTCTGAAAATCACTGGAAAAAATAGATTAGTCAATATATAGCACAGAGACAACTGGTTAACTATTTGGTAAGGTAAAAGTAGATATTTTATCACATATCCATGGTAAAATACATGCTAGGTAAAATATAGATTAGATTGTAAATCTAATACCTAAGGACACTAGGTGGAGATGGCTCAATTTAAGGAGATGTGGTGTATAAACAAATACCATGAGACAGATAGAATGTGGAGAAGAGTCAAGACCACAAAATGGGCCAGATGGAATGCCTACATAAACCCGAGACCTCAAGAGGTTGCTGCAAGTGCAAAATAGAAACCAAGCTACACAAAGAAGACTGGCAGTCAATAAGGTCCCTTAAAGCAGAGATAGCCAATCAGCCAAGTACCCACTAAGTTGATTGAAGCTCATCCTTAACCCCATGTTTGTGCAGGAGCAGCAATAGCAGCACTATGCTCCTTTGCTTAGGTGCCCACCAGTTTTCCTTTCTTTCTGTTTAAAAAAAATATTTTCAAATAGTTGTGTAAGGAGGTTTCAACTGAACATGTCCATGTATATATGCAATGCATCTTGAGCAGAGTCATTCCTTCTATCATTCCTTCTATTATTCTCGACCCTCCCATGTATCTTAATAAACTTTGCCTCTCCTATTCTCCTGTCTTGGGAATTTCCATGGTTCTAAGATAAGTCACAACATGCCAGAAACAAATACAGGCACATATTTTCATAACTGTAGTACAAAGGAAGACTTTGTAATGACATCAGAGTCTCAAAATATAGAGGAAAGTGTGGGAAAATCTGATTAACAAGAAATTATATACACAGTTGTAGCATCAGAAAATATTACAAACAAAATTGAAAGACAAATAATAAGTGAAATCAATGTGTCAATATCCTGAATAAAGCTAAATGAAACAAAAACAAACAAAATGTGAAAATTTATGATTGTTTCCCTGCTTCTCAATTATAAATAATGTTTATATATTGTATGATTCTATTCTTATAAAATATGCAGAAATGACACACTTAGAAATCAGAAAGTAGATTTGTGATTGCTGGAACTGACTGTGGGAGGAACAACACTATAAATGGGCCCAAAAAAGGTTTTTTACTGATGTGAACGATCTAAATGAGATTTGAGTGAAGACGAAGGGTGCACAATTTTATAAAACTTACTAAAAATAACTGAATTCTACATTAATAATAGATGAGTTTTATGACATGTAAAGCAGATATTAATATAAATGTTAATATAATGGCATGGGAAATTTTTTCAATGCTTGGTGCCAGATGAAATATATTTCTCATGTACAAGTGGTATAATTCTATTCCATTATTTTCAGCCTTATTTAGGAAAACATTGAGAAGTATTACAATGATGATCCAGCCTAATTTGCCTTACCACTGAGGAAACCGAAGCCCAATGAGTTAAATTAAATGCTTTGTCTGAAGTCATATAATCAGATAATGGAAAAGCTATGACTTGCACACAGTTTGCTGAGCCACAAGCTTAGTGTTCATTGCATTATATTCTACTCTCTTTCATGACAGTGTCTTCACCCAAATGAACTAGGATTTCAAACTGCAGTCCTTTCTGAAATCATGATTGAATATTTATAATAGCTGATAGTTTTCAGTGTGGGAGAGCATTACTGTGGTAGATAGATGTTCCTTGTGATGACTTGATGTGGGAAACTGTTTAGGTACAAACATTAAAAAATAACTATCGTTTAAAATGCTTGCTCAAACGTTTTGAAAACTAGATTTGAAATGCAGAGAGCTGAAAAGCAAGGGAGAATGCATCAAGTTACAAAGCCTGTTATTAAGGGTTGTAGTAAACAAAATACCTTGAGAGCTTCCTTCAGACAAACAGATGGATATTTCATCATTTCTGTCATTATCATCTCCTATGTCAGGCCCAGCTTCATCTCCAGGTGTGAAAGCAGACAATGAGCCAGACTCAGGCTGCTCAGAGAAATCAGCAGGGCCTCCTCTTGGAGGTGGAACTTCAATCCCCATTAAACGATATTTCCTTCTTCGATTCCCAATCCAAGTCTTTGTAAGAGAAAAGAAGGGGAAGTTTTGTAAACATAGAAAACCTAGAAGTTCTGGCCATTACAATAATAAATGGATGCAGCATAAAATGTGATTAAAAAGAAGAAATAATAAGTATGCAAAATAATGAAATTTTCATGGCAATAAGCTGAAATAAAAACAATTATAATTTTATTTTAAAATAGTTTACTAGTAGAAAGAGGTTACTTATCTAAATATTAATTCAAACAACATGTAGTTTATTACAGGTTACTTTTGTTTCCATTTTTCTTTTGTTCCTGAGAAACAAAATTCACCAACTGTTTTTTTTAAAAGAATTAGTATTTTTCCCCCAAAGAAGCCAAGCATATAGCTATAACTATGGTTCATACTCCATAATTTACCTTATTGGAGTATCTAAATTTTTTGTGGTACTGGCGATTAAACTGGAGTCATGTTCTTAGTCCTTTTGAAGCAGGATAGATGAAGGGAAGATGAGGAATGGTCAGCTTACAGCAAATATAGGAGATATTTCTTTAGGTACTTCCCTTAAGATTAAGGGAACAAAAGCCATTTTAGGAGAAATGAAGCAGGATAACTTAAGGAAACTGAGGCCTGGTGAAGGCAACTCAGAAATACGGTATTTAGAAACTTAGAAATGCTATCTTTGCTTCAAAGAGAGCCAACAAGATGTATGCATTCCTGATAGATGCATTCGTCACCCCAAGAACTAACATTTGTCTGTCAGGATGTATGCCTTCCTGAGAAAAACTGCTTCCTCAAACTTAAGCCACCTCTTGCCCCAAAAGGCAATGATAAGGATCTGTTTTATGGTAGGATGCATTCTTACCTTGAAACTCTGAAAATAACACCAGGTGTGATTATAGCATAACATTGAAGCCAGACCCCCTGCCTTTACTCTAACAGCCCAAGCAGCAGTGTGTCTCTGTCTCTCTGGGTATCTCCTTGTGTGTGTGTGTGTCTCTCTCTGGGTCTCCTTGTGTGTCTCTACATGTTTCTCTCTCGGTGTCTCTTTGGGTATCTCCTCATGTGTGCGCGTCTCTCTTTGTCTCTGCTTCTTCCCATGAAAGCACCTACACTCTGCTAGACTGTGTCTCTGCCCCTTTGTGTGTTTGTCTACTTTTTGTCTATTTGTCTGTTTGCTTGCTTGTTTGCTTGCTCAAAAAAGCTCTGGCAAGTTTTCTTACCATTGTGACTTGTCCAGAAATTCTTATTCTGCTATGGAAGTCAAGGACTCTAGTGAAGAATTCCTACATTCAAAGACACACTTCACTAAACTTTACCTCCATCCAGTGACACTTTTGCTTTTATTTTTCAGATAGAATCCATTGTTAACTTTTCCCAAGAAGGCCTGGAACCAGCATCCTTCCTTCCACGTAATGAGGATTACAGGGGATTGGGTCACTGTGCCTCACCTTAAGACCAAGTTTTACAATGGCTTCCCCCACAGGTGCTGGGGATGGAGACCAGGGTCTCATGCATAACAAGCATGCTGTCTACTACTGAGCGACATTTCTGCTCTAAAACATTTCATATTGAAATAATTTTTGGAGTCACGGAAAATCTCAAAGATAATTCTTTCATTCTTTTTCACTGTTCCCTCTAACATATGCCTTAAAAAATGATCACAATATGTTATTCTAAGCTTTTGGCCTTTACATCTGAAGCTGTTATCACCAGTCATACATAGGCTTCCCTGCAGATATAAGTTTTAAGTTCTTTAGGATAAATGTTCAATAATGCAATTTCTCAGTCATTTGATTACAGTTTTATGAGAAACTGTCAAGTTGTTTCCATTGGAATTGTGCTATTTTACAAAAACTGTCAAGTTGTTTCCATTGGAATTGTGCTATTTTACTTTCCTATAAGAAATGTATGAGAGATCAGGATTCTCAGCATGTTTGGTAGTATTTAGTGTGCCCAGTAATTTTATTTTCTGTGCTGAGTATTGAACCCAGGACTTTTCCTAGGCAGACACTCTACCAGCAAGAATCATGAAGTTCTTAATATATTTTTTCTAGTGACTAGTGATGTTGAATCTCTTTCCATGTCCTTATTTGCCATTTATATATCCTCTTCAATGAAATGTCTCCTTATTTTCTGATGAAATGTTTAATTGAACACAAAAAACTGGCTGCTTTGGGAGCCCTTTATATATCTTATATATGGATTCTTTGTCTCATTCGTAGTTAGAAACTATTTAGTGCCAGGGTGTGGACTAAATTCATTGAAATAATCAGCAAAATCAACAAGTATCTAGCAAGACTGAAAAAATATAAAAAGAGAAAAGGTACAGATTAGCTATCACAATAATAAATTCAATGATATCATTACAGACATTGTAGTGATATAAAAGAGGCAAAAAAAAACCCACCCCAAACAAACTTGATGATTTATGTGAAATGGACCAATTGTTTGAAACGCAAAAATTATCGTAATATAAAATAAAATATTTTATTAAACTTATAATATGAAGAATAATTAAGTCATCATAAAGATCATCCTCTAAGAAATATCCAAGCCCCCAAAGCTTGCAATTAATACCATACTTAATGGTAAAAAAAATAAAAATATAATTTTTCCCCTCTAAGAACAGCAGTGAAACAAGATATCTGCTCTGGCTAACCATACCAAATGTAGTAGTAAAGATATTAACCCGTATTTAAGAAAAAGAAAGATGAGGTCTGGGAATGCGGCTTATCAGTAGAGTTCTTGCCTAGCGTTCACAAAGCCCTGGGTTTGATTCCTCAGCACCATATAAACAGAAAAAGCTGGAAGTGGCGCTGTGGCTCAAGAGGTAGAATGCCAGCCTTGAGCAAAAAGAAACCAGTGACAGTGCTTAAGCCCTGAGTCCAAACCCCAGGACTGGCAAAAAAAAAAAAGAAGAGAAAGAAAGAAAAGGAAAGATGATATATACAGATCAGAAAGGCAAAATAAATAAATAAGTAAAACAAGTTAATACAAATGTGTTAAGTGAAATATGCTAGAATCAAGGGAGATCTCAAATAGTCTAATTCCTTACTACTGGGAGGAGCCTAGGAGGAGGGAAAGTGGGAGAAAAATGATGGAGTGAGTAGCAGGTAAAGTAAGTAATGCATTCACTTCTTCATATATGTAACTGTACCCCTCTGTGCATCACCTTGACAATAAAATTAAATTTAAGAAAAGAAAATCAAAGATCAGCAAAATAAAAAGCCAGGAAGCAAGTACTTACATGGGGCAAGGTGGGATAAAGGGGAAAGTGGCCCAGAAATGAAGAGAAGAGGGGGAAATGCAGATAAGAATTCACTGTGAATTTTAAAAAATTAAGAGTGAGGGAAGAAGTGAATAGGGAAGGGGTGGGTGAGAATGTTGAAAGTGGTGACATTGATCAAGATATATTGTGTTCATAAATTTCTTTGTTAAAGGGTAACTTCTTTGTATACCTACTTAAAGACAATAATTAAAATTTTTAAAAAAGAATGAAAAGAACTAGAATAATAAAGCTCTCCTTTTTGTAGATTATATTATAGTCTACACAGAAAATTCCAAGTAACTCTCCAATACCCAATAAGTGAATTCAACAAAATCTTTGAAGACAGCATCAACGTTTAAAAATCACTTGTGTTTCTATATGGCAAAAGTGACCAAACTGAAAGGGTAACACTATTTTCAATCACTCACAAAGAAAACACTTAGATGTCAATGTAGCAAAACATGTGTAACATGAACACACACACACACAAACACACACACACACACAGCCAAAACTATCTCTATTGTGAAACAAATGAAAATAGTTGTAAAATAATAATGAGACAGTCTATATTGATCAATGAAAAGACTCAGTCTCCTAAAGATACCTTCTTCCCAAACTGATGTGCAAAAACGAAGCAAGATTTTTGTGCATTTCTAGAATTATATATTATAATTTATATATTTGTATATGATTTATAGTATATATGTGCTAATTATAAAATTTGTATGGAAAGGTAGTAAACTGGTATTTCTAAAAATATACGGAAGAAAATAAAGTAGAAAGAACCTACATATTCAATTTCAAGACTTATTAGATCTGGGCTCTTGCCTGTAACCCTAGCTACTCAAGAATCTGAAATCTTATGAACATGGTTTGAAGCCAGCCAAACAGTAAAGTCTGTGAGACTCCTATCATCAATTAACCACCAAAACCCCCAAAGTGAAGCATCCAGGCCTGAGTTTAATCCCAGGAATGGCACCAAACCAAAAGCAAACAAAAAGACTTACTTGATCAATGGCATGGAAGAGAATGGAACAGAAGCGATCCCTCATAAGTATGACCAGTTTAGCTGAATTTTGACAGTTTCAAAATCTATTCAACAGATGGGCTGGGGATATAGACTAGTGGCAAGAGTGCCTGCCTCGGATACACGAGGCCCTAGGTTCGATTCCCCAGCACCACATATGCAGAAAACGGCCAGAAGCGGCGCTGTGGCTCAAGTGGCAGAGTGCTAGCCTTGAGCGGGAAGAAGCCAGGGACAGTGCTCAGGCCCTGAGTCCAAGGCCCAGGACTGGCCAAAAAAAAAAAAAAAAAAATCTATTCAACAGAGTTATAGGTATTTTTACAAGAAATAATGCTGAAATAATTGGTTACACATAGTAAAATAAAATTACATTTCATTTTAACATGTCTTATTAAGAGATGAATTCAAGAGGAAGCACAGAAATGGAGAAAGGGTGAACCAATCCAGCAGAGAAACCCACTAGACACTATGCTGGAAATGAACTACACAACTTTGGGGAGAAAGGAAGTCAGGTGGGGTAAAACTGGGAGAGAATGAAGGGGAAGGAGACACTCTTCAAAAAGGAAATGTACTCATTACCTGACTTATGTAACTGTAACCCCTTTTTACATCACCTTCACAATAAAAATTTAAAAATCTTCAAAAATAAAATGAAGAATAAAATTTGTGGGTGGGGACAGGTGGGAAAAATTGGGAGAAAGTGAAAGAAAGGGTGACATTGTTAAAAAAAATGTACTCTTTATTAGACTTATGTAACTATAAACCCTCTGTACATTGCTTTTATAATAACAACAAAATGCATGAAAGGAATAAAAAGAGATGAATTCAAAATAGATGATAGATTTAAATTTGAACTCTAAGTTTGTATATGATACTTAATCTCTGTATATTATCTAGAATTTCTATAGAAATACAAAACTTTCTTAGATAATTTCTAATATAAATAAAAGAGCATGAATTAAGTTAACATTAGACTTGGCAAATTTTGAAAAAATAAATGCAGTCTACCTGAGAATCATGAGCCAAGATATGATAAGGACACCTGCACATCAATGTTCATTGCTACATTATTCACAAAAGCCAAGACATGGAAACAACCCATATGCCCCACAATAGATGAGTGGATCAAAAAAATGTAGTATCTATATACAATGGAATTTTACACTGCTGTAGGAAAGAATAAAATGACATCATTTACAGGGAAATGGATGAAAGTAGAACAAATTATGTTGTTAGGTAAGCCAAGATCAGAGAGACAAACAGCATGTTCTCCCTGGTATGCAGAAGTTAGATCTAAAACTCATTGGGATATGATAAATTACACAGGATTCTAGACACACACAGTGAGACCAAAAGAAGATAAAACAATATACATACTGAAATGAAATCCAAAGATATAAAAACAAAGGATTTTTCTCTAAATTAGTTTTTCTTCTTTTTATGATGACTCTGTATTCTTTACCTTTTATACTGTGCATTCACATGCACATCTGTGAGAGGGTGGGGGAGAGGAAGGTACAGTATCCAAGGAAAAGGATGAAAGAGTACAGCAGTGGAGTTCCCGGAATATTGATGAAAGTGACCTATACAACACCTGGGTGGAGACAGGAGGGATGGAGTGGGAGAGAATGAGGGAAAAGATGACACTGAACAAAAGGAAATGTACTTATTACCTGATGTGTGTAAGTGTTATTTCTGCTGAATATCACTTCTAAAATAAAAGAATAAATGCAGGGCAAAAGAGAAGAGCTATTCAGTGAGTCCAAGAAGATCAATTGCTGCTTATTTTTGTTCATGGGATTTGTATCTCCAAATTCAAGAAATATAGTACCTAGGAAATATTTAATATTAAATACTAAATGTGAATCTGAAATACATGGATTGTTTTGTACACACCCAAGAAGAAGTTACCAAACAGAAAACATAATATTTATAGGCAATAATTTTCATTGCTTTTACTACCATCCTCCATAGGAGACATATACTAGCTTAAAAAATAGACTTACATTTCTCAATTTCTCCTTATACTATCTCATTGAAAACTGACTAGTAGACCCCAGGAAAGAAAAGAACTGTAACTTCTTACTAAAGTGACTTCAATTTGTCATGTAGTCTCTTTTGGCCCAATCTGTTAATACTGATGCTTATCAAAATGCAATGCACAAACCAATTTTTGTTTATCTTCAACTTCTTTGGCACCCTTCTTAGGAGAAGTGAGTAATTGTGGAACGTACATATAATAATGAAATGTAAAATATGTGATGTGAATATTTGAACTATGTGAGATTTTATTGCATACTGAGGCTAATATTTCTCCTTTGGAATTGTGGTAGCAAGCCTGGCCCAGAACTTGGGAGAGGGAGGTTATATAAGGAGTTTCAAAATGTAAAAGGTATGGGAAATGAGTCAATAATTAGAATGTTAATGGATTTATTACATTGTTTGAGAGAATTAGAGATGATGAAATTAATCTCAGAGGCTGCTATAGTCTAAATATTAGTGCTGCCCATTACCATCATTAATATGTCCTAACTTTCAAATACTATTTGAGAAATGATCTGGTTACAAAAGCGACTTGCTCATGAATACTCAACACATTTTTAAATAAAACTCCAGAGAGACCCCTCATCACTTCCACTACAAAAAGACAACTGTTTGGTAAAAGAGCCCTCATCAAATGTCTCGTCTGCTAGCACCTTGATCTTGGACTTCCAAGCTCCCACAACTATGAGAAAGCTTGTCTGTCATTTAAAACGATTCAGGCTATGGTATTTTGCTGTATCAGTCTGTGATTGTGAAATTTATTTGTTAATTTGACTGAGTAAAGGAATGTCCATCTGGCTCAAAAAATACTATTTCATGTGTGTTCTTGAGTGTATTTCTGGAAGAGATTAGAATTTGAATAGGAAGACTGACTAAGTAGATACTTACCAATGTGGGTGGGTATCAATCAATTCATTTGAGGGCCTTAAGTTTCCACATAGTCTCTGCCTGAAATCTTCAAAAAAATATTGAACATATAACTCTGTAAAATTCTCTGCTATAGGTTTTGGATGGATTTTTTCACCAAAATGCTTTTCCTTGAATTAAAACATCTATTTTCTATTTTTGTACATATTGTTGGCAATTTTTTTTGTTCCACATCTACTTTATATCAAACTCCTTCTGCACTCTATTAAATATGTAAAGGGTATTTCTCTCTATTTGAAAAATTCAGTTTTGCCAACATTTCTTTGGCCAGTCCTGGGGCTTGAACTCAGGGCCTGACCATTGTCACTGGCTTCTTTTTGCTCAAGGCTAGCACTCTACCACTTGAGCCACAGCATCACTTCTGGCATTTTCTATATATGTGGTGCTGAGGAATACAGGGCTTCATGTATTCAAGGCAAGCACTGTACCATGAAGCCATATTCCCAGCCCCATTTTCAAACATTTTTTATGAGCCATGGAAAGTTATTTTTATCACTCTAGATGTCAATGTTTTTTTTTTTTTTTTGCAGTACTGGAGTTTGTACTTGAAGCTTCATGCTTGCTGTACCACTGTACCACTTGAGCTATACATTCAGACCTTTTTGTTCTCATTACTTTTGAGACAAGGTCAATCTTTTTTCTTGGGATAACCTGGATAATAATCACCTTCCTACTGTAGTTGGGATGACAGGCATGTGTCAGTATGTCAAGTTTTTATTTATTTACTTATTTTGTTGAGATTGGATCTTGTGAACTTTTTGCCTAAAATGAACTCAAACAATACTCTCATCTTTGCCTTTTGAATAACTAACATGAAAGGCACGAAGCATTAGTGCATGGATGGGCCTCAGATGTTTTACATATAAAATTAGGGAGCTAGTTTCTAAACCCTATACTTACCAAGATAATTTATTTCTCTCCAGGATGATCATCCACTCATAGAATAATATAGTATGTTTTCAATAAGAATTTATATGTAGAAAGGCACAAATATAATCACCATTAAAAACGAGGAATCTCAGGCCCTATAATTTTCTAGGTACATTCCTATTAGACAATATGAAATGTTATACCAAACTCTTAGTCTGATGTTTGTTTTTATATACTTAGCAATCTGTATATGTTATATTGTTAGACACTCATCATTCAATCTTGAAAATATTGCAGAATATCTATTATGGACCAAGCACTTTTATGGTGCTGGGGGTATAGTGATATAAATAGTAGGAATAGTCTATAGCCTGATAAAACATGAAATTATAATGCAGTGGTAGTATAAATAATAAAATAGATAATCAAATGTAAATTTAAAATGGACCAAGTTACAAAGAGAAATAACCATTTTAAATATTTAAGCACAATGACGTTATACAGTGAACTCTTTGTTTTTCAAATTTATTTGAATCCTATAATCTTACTTGGGAAAAGGTAATATACATAATAAATATTTCTGAATTCTTCCTTGCAGATTCAGATTCAGTAGGCCTAGGTCAGAGTAATCTCAATTTTTTTTTTTTTTTGGACCTGGGACTTAAACTCTGGGCCTGAGCACTGTCCGTGAGCTTCTTTTGCTCAACGAGAGCTCACTATTACGTGAGCTACAGAGCCACTTCTGGCTTTTGGGGGTAGTTTTTGGAGATAAGAGTTTCATGAAGCTTCCTGCCCAAGCTGGTTTTGAACCATAATCCTCAGACTCAGCCTCCTGAGTTAGGATTACAGGTGTGAGCCATTGATTCCCAGCATAGTCTCAATTTTTAAAGAAGTATTCAAGGAAATTCTTATGACAAAGCATACTCAGATAAGATAGAAGTGGAAATAATGTCACTCTGGGAATAAAGAAACCAGGACTACTGTGGTTATTAGGTCTTGAACAAGCTGTCCTTTCTTATTCTCTCTCTATCTCTCTCTGTCTCTCTGTCTCTCTATCTTTTTCCTTTTCTCTTTCTCTTTCTCTTATTGGACTCAATCTCAGGACACCCACCAACTTTGAATCGATGTCTGCAATAGATAATCGTTTATCCTATAATTGAAAAACACTCTTCTACTTAAAAACATTCCAAATCTAGGCATATTCCTTTGAAAATGAGTACATTCTGAAATGTAAAAGCATACATTATTCCAAAATTTGTTTGAAAACTATATCTCACACATTTGAATACACATTTATACAAAATCTAGACACACAAGAGCACATTTGAACACCCACTATAATCCAATCACAGACAGGAAGGGCAGTCACTAAATAGAATTACAGCAAGAGAGGAGGGGGAACTAACCTTTCGTGAGGACATATGGGGTTTCAGCTATTATCTACATATAATATCTCAAAATAAACCCCTTTGTATCATTCATATTTACTAATAACTGAAGCTTAACAACATTACTATTTTAATGAACACAGAGCCTTGCACTGGCCAGGCAGGCACTCCAAAGCTTGAGCCATGCCCTCCAGGCCTTGTTATTTTAGTAAGATTTCTGATAAGGTCTGGTGATTTTTTCTGGACAAAACAAAAGAAAACTGCACTTCTACTTATGCTTCTCACATAACTGGGATGACAGGAGCAAGCCACCCCCCCCCCATTTTATTGATTGCTAACTTTGTTTGGCTTGCTTTAGCCAAACCAATCCTTTCAATTCAAAAGTTCCTTCAATTTCTGCCTCATGAATAGCTGAGATTATAAGTGTGAAGAACTGTGCACACTACACATTAAAATTTTTGACTATGACCCTGGAGCCAGTGGCTCATGCTTATAATTCTAGCAACTCAGATGGCTGAGATCTGAGTATCATGGTGTGAAGCCAGCCAGGGCAGGAAAGTTCATGAAACTCTTATTTCTTGTTAACCAGCAAAAAGCCAGACGTGGAGCTGTGGCTCAAGTGTTAGAGTAAAATAGGTCAGGTACAGCTACTGCATCCAGCGTGCAAGCCCCAGTACCTAAACAACAACAAAATTAACCATAGTAAATTCGAAGTTCCTTGTAAAAGGTGCAGATTTCTTATGGCACTTTAAAAGAGTTTTGACACATAATAGATGCCCAGCATCTATAAATGAATAAATCAGCAAGTGAATGGGCTCTAATCTCTAACATACATTTCAAGTTAAAGAAATATGCACATTGCTAACACCATTCAATAAAGTCAAAGGAAACATATTATGGTTTCTTTTTAAACTTCTTAGGAAGTACAAACTCTTCCCATATCCTTGTGTTTGTTTTCTGAAGTTCCAGTTCCAACTGTAGTCTGAAAAAATAGTATTTTTCTGACTTTTTCAAAACAGAGACCAGAGTCATGTAAATTTTATTATAGTATATTCTTTTGTTTTATTTTATGATTGGCTATGGTTACTCTCTTACTGTATTTAACGTAGAAATTAAATTTTATCCTGGGTACATGTGCATAGGAAAAATTTGCTTTATAAAGGAGTTGGTACTATGTACAACTTTAGTTATCCATTGTACATCTTAGAACGTATCTCGCATGGATAAGGGGATAAACTTGATGTGACTTGACAAAGAAAAAGAAACATAAAATTTCCAAATTATATTACAAGTAATATTTAACTAGACATCTAGAGGCAAAGTTCATTTTGGTAATAAGTAACACAAAGGTCTAGTATACTCAAAAACATCTAAGTGGTTTCTCCTGAATTCTCGAGAACATATTTATATAGCAAATATATTCTTCATTAGAGTAATTTACCAAATATTACAGAAGTACTCTCCCCTCTTTTTTGAGGTGGTTGGCAAATTGAACACTAACTACAAATAAAAATATAGCGAGTACTTCCCTGTTCTTTAATCAGTAAGTGTTTTAACTTATCCTAAGCAGAAAATGATACCATTTCTTCCTCATTTTTCTGCATATTAGGACATTGTGCAGGGTTATAGGTCATAGTAATGTCTGAGCAAGGACCTCTATATCAGTGGCTTTGGTCTTTCTGCTTCTTTTAAATAGTATGCCTAAAATAGATTGATATAATCATAGTAGAAATCCTGTGGATATGTTATCATTCATTTGGGAGTATAAGCACACACACACGCACACACACACACACACACACACACACACACACACACACACACACACACACTAAAACAGTCTGCCATTATCTCTTTTCTTTCAAAATACAAGGGTGTCAGTCAAGGAAGCCCTACTGCAGAAAGCAGCTACCCTTGCACAAGATGCTTATTATTATCAGTGCCAGATTAAATACACAATCTTAAAAAATGAAAAAGTCAGTAGAGAGATTAGAAGATAATCTTGAGGATCTCATAGATATTTTCAAAGAGCAGAAATATAAACAAATTAAAGTGAGAATCTCACAGTAGCAGTTGGACTTCAGGTGCAGACAGTAACCAGTGCAGATTACAGCAAGTTTTGAAAACTTCAGGAAATTTATCTTTAAGATTATGAAACTGTGCCTCTTCCAAATATGTCTGAATGTATTAGGAGATGTGCCTATATGCTGGGAAAGGGTCTAAGGATAAATTAGTGGTAAGTGCATAGAAAATTAAGCAAGCAAACAAAACTGATTAAATTATAAACTCTAGGGGAACAAAATAATGTTATGCAGAAGAGGGAAAAAAATGACAGGCTGCATAATTCAAAGATGGAAAGCACTTACATAGTCATAATAATGTTAATACAGAATGTCACAGTAACTAAAACTAAGGTAGGATAAAGAGAAAGTATGCCTGCAAGTGAAAGGATCAAGGAGGCAATTTTAAAAGATATTTTTGAAGCTTTCAATTTCAAAGTGAAATTTCAACAACAAATGACTAACGGAAAAAAATCAAGAAGCAAGAATATGAACAGATATGAGGAAGACAGCTAGTTACTCCTCATATTGGTTCTCACCTTCTTTCTGAGTTATAGCACATTTAATTGGCAGCATGATTGCCCACAGTAAAACTATATTTGAAGCTTTCTTTGAAGTTTATTATGACCATGTAACTAACATTTAACCAATGATATAGAAGTGAAAGAATATTACAGCAGTTTCTACAGTTTCTATGAAATTCCTTGAAAAGACAGCAGGTATGTACTCTTTGATCCTTCTGTCCTCTCATTTGTACT